>NC_043002.1:69545587-69548087 GCF_006345805.1 Octopus sinensis
CTAAAGGCTGCGGCAGGGGGGTGGGTGGAAAACCCTGCTGTACTCTTTCGCTGAAACCTTCTCTGTCTTTCTTCTGTTGGCCTGCACGCCTAGCCAGCGGGGTGGCGTCATTTGAAGTCGGCAGCAAATGAAAAATGCTGAACTGATCTTTAAAATGCTAAAATCATATACGTAAAATATATAAGGTAGCGAGTGTTTTTTTTTATAGATTTTGCTACCAATGGCCTAGCATGTATAAAAAGTCAATAGACAACATATTCTCAATATAAAATAGTGTACATTTAAAACAAGAGAAACTATCTTTAACAGGTAGTTTGTGCATGTATGTTTATGAATATATGTTACAATTTTCTCTATATGATGCTGCTTAATTTCTAAATCAATAATCCGTTTTCTTGATTATTGATGCATAAAGGAAGTAAATGGAGAAATTAACATACAGACATCAGTTTATTCAAAGATATTCAACTCCATATAATGAAAGTCCTGTCCTACGGCCGTTTCCCTATCCAATTAGTTCAATTACAGAAATTGAATTAAATCAATTTAATTTAAATGTTCATATTGAAACTGGTTAAGTCGGTATTTCATCCTGTAAAGGATTATAGGACCTTGACACACACACACACACACACACACACACACACATATATATATATGATATGTATGTATGTATGTATGTATGTATGTATGTATGTATGTGTGTATGCGTGTGTCTCTGTGTATTTTTATATCTGTATGTACATCCCCCATCCACACGCACATTAATTGTCGTTGTAATGGAATCCCACAATCTAAAGGTGTTAATCATGAGATAATGAAAACAATCGAAAGTGGAAAATGAAACTGATAATCATGACACGACAAATTACTATTTCAAGTTAATTTTCAAGCAAGTCTCATTAATTCCTTTCGATATATATACGAGGGGTGCTGAAAAATTCCTGGCTTTAATGGCATCGCGAAAGGCCTGGTTGGATGGCCCAAATCTTCCGAGTTATTTTACAGGGCTTAGAATAAATGTAATAAGAGTGTGAATCTGAGAGGGGAATATGATGAATAAAATCATAATTAACTGATCCTCCTGTATTTTCTTTTATCCAGGAGTGGCTGTGTGGCAAGTAGTAGTAGGCGTAGGTTATGTGGTAAGTAGCTTGCTTACGAACCACATGGTTCCGGGTTCAGTCCCACTGCGTGACAGCTTGGGCAAGTGTCTTCTACTATAGCCTCAGGCCGACCAAAGCCTTGCGAGTGGATTTGGTAGACTGAAGCTGAAAGAAGCCCGTCGTATATCTGTATATATATATATATGTATGTGTGTGTATATATTTGTGTGTCAGTGTTTGTCCCCATCCCCACAACATCGCTTGACAACCTATGCAGGTGTGTTTACGTCCCCGTAAGTTTGCGGTTCTGCAAAAGTGACCGATAGAATAAGTGCTAGGCTTACAAAGAATAAGTCTTGGGTTCGATTTGCTCGACTAAAGGCGGTGCTCCAACATGGCCACAGTCAAATGACTGAAACAAGTAAAAGAGTGTAAATGTGTCTAAGGCTGCAAGCTGGCAGAATCGTTAGCACTCTGGGCAAAATGCTTAGCGATATTTTGTCTGTCTTTCCGCTCTGAGTTCAAATAACGCCGAGGGCGACTTTGACTTTGATTCTTTCGGGGTCGATAGAACAAGTACCAGTTGAGTACTGGGATCGATGTAATCGACTTACTCCTCTCTTGAACTTGCTAACCGTGTGCCAAAATTTGAAGAGTGTGTATGTGTGTGTGTGTATCCTTTATCCTTAACTTGCGTCAGTCAATGGACTAGTGCCATGCTTGAATACCACCTTGAAGGGTTTTATCCGAATGAATCAACTCCAGTACTAATTGCTTATAATTCTGGTTCCTATTTCATTGGGCCCTTTTGCCTGATCGTTAAGTTATGAGGATATAAATTAACGCCGGTTATGAAACAGTAGTGGAGAACATAGACAAACACACACACACACATTCAAATACACACACACAAACACACGCACGCACGACGGGCTTCTCTCAGTTTCCGTGTGCCAAATCTACTCACAAGGCTTTGTTGGGCCCGGGTCTATACTAGAAGCCATGCGGAGGTACTAGAACCGGAACCATTTAGTTGGGAAGCAAACCTCTTATTATATAGCCGCACCTGCGCCTCTTCCTACATGAATTATAAATTTATATGAAATTAGTCGGAATTTAACTTCTATTATGCGGCGAGCTGGCATGCTTAGCAGTATTTCGTCTGCCGCTACGTTCTGAGTTCAAATTCCGCTGAGGTCGGCTTTGTCTTTCATTCTTTCGGGGTCGATTAAATAAGTACCAGTTATGCACTGGAGTCGATGTAGTCGACTTAATCCGTTTGTCTGTCCTTGTTTGTCCTCTCTGTGTTTAGCCCCTTGCGGGTAGTAAAGAAATAGGTATTTCATCCGTCTTTATGTTCTGAGTTCAAATTCCTCCGAGGTCAACTTTGCTTT
>NC_043002.1:69553087-69560587 GCF_006345805.1 Octopus sinensis
CTATAGCCCCTGGTTCACCAAAGCCTTGTGAATGACTTTGAATGGCTTTGGTAGACGGAGAATGAAGGAAATTCGTCGTATACATACATACATACATACATACATACATATATACATGCATGTCTCTTATATATATATATATATATATATATATATATATGTACACTCACACACATACACACGCACACGAGTGGTGTTCATTAAAGATTTCCCTTGACCCACTTCCCAAGGACTGAGATAAAGGAAACTTGGCATAATTATTAGTCCTTCTCTACATAGCCACCACCAGTGGTGACACGCTTCTGTCGTCGCTTTATGCAGCTGTGAAGACTTCGTCTGTAGAGGTCGGTATGTTGCATCTGGAGCCAAGACTTTACCTTGGAAATAAGTTCATCATCATCTGAAAAGTGCTTCGCCATCAAATGAGGGCTTCACGGTTGGTAAGAGGTGGAAGTCAGATGGTGCGCGATCGGGAGAGTAAGGGGAATGAAGAAGGATTTCATAGTCACAGGAGTGTGCTTTCATCTGGGCAACATGCGTATTGTGAAATGGGGTGTTGTCTTGGAGGAGGCAGACTCTTTTGGTCAGCATCCCACGCCTCTCTGCTATGATGGCGTCCCGCAATTTCTGCAGCAGAGAAGCATAAAATGCCTCGTTAATTGTGGTGCCAGAAAATACATCATCACTACTCTGCGCTGGTCTAAAAAGATTGTGAGCATCACCGTGCCTGCTGAGAGTTGGACACGAGCTTTCTTTGGAGGTGGTGAGTTATGCTTCCATTACTTCGACTGGACTTTAGTCTCAGAATCATAGTGATGGACCCATGTTTTATCCTGTGTAATAAGTCTGCCGAAAATTCCTCCAAAAGGGCCACATTAGAGCGGATTGCCCTAAAAATACCAGCATACACAGGAGAAGATCGAGAAGAAGGAATTGGTGGAAGAGGAGGAAACTGACGAGGAAAGATGGAGAGTAGCTGGAAGGAGAGAACAGAGGAAGAGGAAGAAGGACAGTCAAAGTGGACCCCAACCCGTACCCCCACCCATACCCTCTCAACGCCCCCCCACTGCAGACACCAAACCCACCCATTCCCCACCGACACAAAAACGAATAAAGAAATACAAACATACAAAAACCGCGTGGTTCCCCTCCCATGTGTTATGCTTATGTTTTCTGTAAAGGTGTAGATGGGAGACTGATAGAGAAATTATCACAGTGGAAGGATTGTAAATATGAAAGGAAGTAAATAAAGAAGATACGGTCGCATGCGCATTGGTACCGGAAGGTCGCATGAGGGAGGTGATGGAATACAAAGAAGGTTTTAGATATAGAAAAGTGGTTTGTGATTTAAAGGAAATATCAAAAGGAATAGAAAACAGAGAGTTAGAAGAACGACAAGGTATAAACATGAACTGGATATAAAAAGGAAGTAAATGATGCTGGTGAGGTGGGGGTACGTAGCACGTTTACGTATATCTATGTACGCCTTTTATAGGCAATAAACGCAACGAAACGTTTGATGAGGAAATGACCAGTGAGTGGTCAGCTCGAAAAAGGCTTAAATGATTTCACAGTGGAGACCTGAGCCTTGAAGATCGTGAGTGTAGTGGACGCCCATCTGTCAGCGATGACGGTCAATCAAAGACCACCATTGAGAAAGATCCACGTAAAACTACTCGAGAACTGGCAAAAGAACTTCAAGTTAACCAGAAAACTGCTTGTAACCATTTGCATGCGATCAGAAAATGAAAACGGCTCGATAAATGGGTACCATACGATCTGAATGAAAATCAGAAAATGCGCAGATATGAAATTTTATCGTAATTTCTTCTCCGTAACCAGAGCGATCCATTTCTTGACCGTATTGTAACTTGCGATGAAAAGTGGATTCTGTACAATAATAGAAAACGTTCTTCGCGGTGGTTGGACCAAAATGAAGCACCAGAAACCTTCCCTAGATCCGAGCTCTTCAAAAAGAAGGTTATGGTGACTGTTTAGTGGTGTACTGCTGGACTAATCCACTATAACGCCTTAAAGCCCGGAAAAAACCATTGCTGCAGAAACATTGCCATGAAATTGCCAAAATAAAACGAAAAACTGCTACTTCTCCGTACCAGATTGGTCAACAGAAGAGGGCTAATCATTCTTCATGACAATGCTTGACCACACGTTTCACTAATGACTCTCCGGAAGTTGAGGGAACTTGGCTACGAAGTTCTTCCCCACCCAGCTTATTACCCAGACTTTTCTCATACCGACTACCACTTTTTCAAGCTCCTTGATGATTTCCTGCGAGGGAAGGAGTTAAAAAATCAAACCGATGCTGGAAGTGCCTTTAAAGAGTTCATCAGCTCCAGAACTCCAGATTTTTATGTTACCGGAATAAAGAAACTTGTAACTCGTAGGCAAAAATGTGATGATAGTATTGGTACTTACGTTGATGAATAAAATTTCCGCATTGTTGAAATATAATGTAATGAATTTCATGTTTCAAAAGGTTGCTTTTGAGGTTGTTTATACATTTGTGTGTGTGTATGTGTGTGTGTGCGCGTGTGTGTGTGTGTGTATGTCTATGTGTATGTGTATAAAGGTCATTAATAATGAAAAGTTGGATTTTCTTATGCGCCAAGTTTGACAGTCATTAACTTTAACGTTTTATCCTGACAATTCTTTGTTTTATAACATTGAAGAGTTACATCATCACTTTTTGAAATGCAATTCATTGTGTCTAATTATATTGTGAGTTTTCTCTTGTAAATCAATTTTTGTGAACCCATGGATATGAGTTCCTTCGTGGAACCAGTGCATCCCAGACAGCTCGAAACATCAATGAGGTGTTTGGTGAAGATATGACAAATGAGCGCACTGTACATCAATGGTTTGAGAAGTTCTGGTCCGGTGGCTTTACTCTTGAAAATGAGCCCCCTGGTAGACCTGAAACCAAGGTGGATAATGATGAACTGGAAACTGTAATGGAAAGGCATGCATCTCAAACTACGCGTGAGTTAGCAACAAGGTTTGATGTTTCGATTCCAACTGTATTGTATCATCTGAAACAAATTGGCAAGGTAAAGAATCTGGACAAGTGGTTACCACACGAACTGAACGAGCATCAAATGACACGTCATCTTGAAACTTGCTGTTCTTTGCTGTCTCAGCATAAAAGCGAAGCGTTTTTGCATCGTATTGTTACGTGTGATGAAAAATGGATTCTTTTCAACAATAACAAGCGTTCTGCATGGTGATTTGATAGAGGCGAAATTGCCAAAACAATCCAAAAAAGAATATTCACAAAAAACCTAATGGTGTCTGTTTGGTTGTCCAGCGCTGGTATCATCCACTATAGCTTCATGAGACCCGGTAATTCAATTACAGTGGATGTATACATCAACCAGTTGGTTGAAATGATGAGTGAACTTCCAGTTAAGCGACAGAGATTAGTCAATAGAGACAGGCGAATTCTCTTGGAAGACAATGCTCGACCACATATTGCACAAAGAACGCTGTTCAAGTTACAGTAACTGAACTTGGAAGTACTCTGTCATCCACTATATTCACCAGACCTTGCCTCAACTGACTATCATGTTTTTCATGCATTAAACAGCTTTTTGCAAGGAAAGAACTTCAAATCTGAAGATGCAAAAACAGCCTTTCATGATTTCATCATCGATTGTTCTCCAGAATTATTCGCTGCCGGTATAAATAAGCTACCGATAAAATGGCAAAATTGTGTTGATAATACTTTGATTAACTGCATTGCTTTTTGATGAGATAAAGTAAAATAAATTTCTAGTTCAAAATAGGATATTTCATTCTTAATGACCTAATATATACACATACTTATATATATAAAACAAGAACAAAATGCAACTGAACGAGGGAAAATTTGAGTTGATGCATTTTGGAAGAAAGTCTATACTAAAACAGCCATACTCTCTTCCTTTAGTGGAACCACTCACGGCATCTAATAATATCGGAGCCCTGGGTGTAATTGTTGATAATAATCTCAGTTGGAGTGCCCAGATCAACGATAAGGTCGATATAGCTCGTAGGAAGAGCTCCTGGATCTTAAGAACCTTCCGGTCCAGAGAACACGGTGTCATCATTCCACTTTTCTCCTCCTTTGTACGGCCACACCTCGAATACTGCTGCCCCTTGTGGTCTCTCCATACAAAACAAAACATCTCGAGGATTGAATCACACCAGAGGGCACTCACTAAACGAATTGAAGGCATGACTGATCTTGATTACTGGGACCACCTTAAAGCCTTGAAACTCTACTCTCTCCAGCGCCGCCGGGAGCGGTACATCATTTGTACGATGTGGAGAATATACTGCCAGCATTAACCAAACGACTTGAACATTAGTTTCAAGGTTCATCCAAGGCTGGGACCACGGACCATAGTCCCCTGCCCAATTCAGGATCACAACATATAGGTACACTGCGACATAATTTATTTTCCTCAACAGGCCCTGCCCTATTTAACATTATGACTAAACAAATCAAAGAGGAAAAAGATCCCATCACCTTTAAACGGAGTCTGGACATATTTCTTCAAGGAATACCAGGTAAGCCACCCATATCCGAATACAACTCACTCAACAAGAACTCACTACTTGAATGGACCATAAACAAAACTTGACTTAAACAGGATTTAAATAACCCTATCAGGTGGTGTTATTAAGTTAGACATGGACTGGACCAATCTTTGGTCGAAACATATCTAAGTATATATATATATATGAGATACATATCTACTAATATGTAAGCATATATTTGTGTGTGTGTGTATATATATATATATATATATATGCATATATCATATATAAATATCTATACATAAACACACACACATACACACATATATATATATATGTATATATCTCTATAACTATGCCTCTATCTGTGATGTATAACTATATACATCACTCTACATATATCTGTCTTTGTCTGTCTGTCTGTCTGACTACCTGTCATTCCCACTCTCGCTCTGAATATATGTATATGTTTAGTATACACACATACATACACACACACGCGCGCACGCACACACACACACACACACACACACACACACACACACACACACACACACGCGCACACACACACGCACAAATATTTACAGGAGCCTAACGTATGTTTATGAAACTAAAATAGTCTTAAATCTGAAAGCAATTTTGAAGATGCAGAACACGTGCGATATCATATAGGACAGTTAAATTCTCCAGCAGTTCTGGTGCGTCGGCGAATGCCAAGCAGGCATGCAGGCAGACAGGCAAATGTACCACTTACTCTTTTATGCTTTATTTAATCTCATATTTCCTTTGTCCTCATTGTTGGATGTTCAGCCGTCTCTGGTTGTTTTATGAAGAAGCCGTTGAAATAGCAGCTGCTGCGGTATGCGTCTCATGTTCAGTATGCTGCTGTTGTTTTTGTTCTTGGTGTTGTTGTCATTGTTAATTCTGGATGTACATATTTCATTCTCTTATCTTTCACTTGTTTCAGTGAGTGATTGGACTGCGGCCATACTGGGGCACCGCCGTGAAGAGTTTTGTTCGAGGAAATAAACATCAGTACTTATTTTCCCTCCTAGGTCTGGTTCAGATTCTATCGGTATCTTTTACCGAACCGTTAGTATGTGGGGACACAAACAAACTAGCACCGGTTGTCAGGTGGTTTGTGGAGCGTAAGCACAGAGAGAAAGTCTCTCTTTCTCTCTCACACACATACACAATCGCACTAACACGGACATATATATATATATATATATATATATATAATATATATATATATATATATATTTTATTTATTATATAGAAGGAGCTTCTACAGGACTAGAACTGTTTCATTCAAGAGAAATCTTCAGGAAGCTAGTTAACAAGAATTGTATTGGCATTTATACATTTAGGCAGGTTTAAAGGGGTGTTGGTGGGGGACTTTTTGGGGGTAGGCATAGCGCAAAAAATCATACTTGGGGGAGTGGTCAAGGAGTCAGTGTTAAATTAGATAGGAGAATTATATATATATACCAGGAACTGAAAAGTTCCTGACTTTGGGTAAAAGAAAATACAGGAAGAACAGTTAATTATGATTTTATTCAACATATTCCCCTCTCAGATTCATATACTTATTGCAGTGGTCCTTCAGTTTTTCTATGCCCTGTAAAAGAACTCGGAAGGTTGGACCTCCAACCAGGCCTTTTGTGATACCCTTAAAACCAGGAAGTTTTCAGCATCCCCTTGTATGTATATATGTAGATATGGGGGTTGAAGGAGATTTAGCAGTTAGTTCTCGCTTGTCGACCGACCATACAGACACTATTTTTATACGTTATTATTGTACATCCAACATGGATGAAATATTTCGTATATATAGGAAGATTTCTAATTAGTTTTTGTTATATATAAAATCAGTTTTATAAAATATTTTAACTGCGACAGCCTTGTGATAGTTTAGCTAATAATGGCTTGACTAAAACGGGCATAGCAATAAAATATAAGTTTAGATATAATGAACACCTTGTGAGCATACATACGATGCGGGCATCGAAAGAAATAATTGAATGGTAGCCCAGTAGGACTGAGACACTCTAACCTATTTTGTATTTACTGATTCTTGAGCCACAACTGCGGAAACAAGAGACATTGAGATGAATCCCGTGCACACTAGGATGCGGGAAAACCGTCGGCATACGCGGACCTAGCCACACCGAAGCACTGCTCTTAGGGATTTCACGGAAGTGAAAGGAGCTAAAGTCAGAAACGAAGTCAGTAGACCCGAAGCTCTGCACATGGAGGGGCAGGCCCATGCTTTCCGACTGCGTTGGGGAGCGCTGGACGGATGTATCAGTTATAGTGCTCGAGGTCTGGTTTGGTCCAGACGTCCATGTTGAGAAGAAATGAGACGAACCGATGATTAGGGTATCCAATCGCACCCAGAAATAGGACAAGAGAATGCTATCCCTGAAGGTGCGGATAGAAGCGGTGAGCGCTTACATCACCTCCGTCATATCGCCTGACCATCGTGCTTTGCCCCAGCTCAAACCTCACATGATTGCTGAAACTTGAAAAAGTTGATGAGAGTTGGGCCAAAGAGGAAGATAACTGTATTCAGACTTTTTTTTGTATTGTTCCAGCAAATTTGTTGAATGTTGGATGACAGTGACAGTTCAAATCCCGCCGAGGCTGACTTTGCCTTTCATCCTTTCGGGTTCGATAAAATAAGCATCAGTTGAACTCATTCCCTCCCCCAAAATTGCTGCTCTTGCGGCAACATTATTATTATTATTATTATTATTATTATTATTATTATTATTATTATTATTATTATTATTATTATTGCCTTTGCACAGCTTCTAACGCTGGAGATGTATTACAGTGTCAGCTGTTCACTACCAGTGAACTAAGGTAACACCTCTTTTTTTTCGAGCACCCTCGGGACTATTCGAGCGGTTCCAAGGAGTGCTGTTTTCTGCAAGTGCTCCACCCTTATTGCAGCCT
>NC_043002.1:69565587-69590587 GCF_006345805.1 Octopus sinensis
CTCTTCATTTCAATTCCAAACCATTTTACCAATTCAAATGTATATTTCCGTAAACGGCAGTAATTTACAATTATATTGTTTGCACGCTGAACAACAATCCACTGTAAGAGTTCAATCTCTAGATCCCTATGTGCTGGTCCTCTACCTTCACCAATTGATCTGTGCCTTCTCTTGTCTGATATATGGATTAACTCAGTTTCTTTTTGTGCACCATTCTCTCAATCGTTTTCTATCAATACCTGTCGCTTTACGCAGCAGATAAATTGCCAGAATGTTCTTTCACTCGTATAATAGCATTCAATTTTTCACCAATGGTATATGATCGTTGAACACGTTTTGATATATTTTATTTCGACTCCATTATTGGGAATAAAAATCCTTTGAATTTATCTACAGACGTAAAAAGAAGTAGAAAAAGGCCAAATAACAGCAGCAACAGTGACAACAGCAATAACACTACATATGTGATGTGTGTAATGTGAAACTAATTATTATTGTTTATTATGGCCTTGTTCCAATTCGGGCTGCAGCAACAAAGCCTCCCCGCCACCCTTCAAGGTCCATCATCACTACCTCGAAGTCCTGGATACATTCCAGGCTTGTATCTGTAATCAAATTGCCAATGTTAGTGTGACAACGTTTCGTCTTCTTACATCACCATGAAGTAGGACAAATGATCTAGCGGAAAACAAACAATTTCGAATAGTCTTTCCCAATAGTCGTCTTTGAAACGTTGCGGTGATGAGTTAACAAAGCCCTGATGATGACAGTGGCTAACTTTCTAAGTATTGTAGGCAATGTGCCTCATTTGTATAGAAGCAGTACAACAGCTTTAAGTTTTTTGTTTTGTATTTTTATATGTGTTCATTATTTGTGTGAGAGAGGTAGAGGGATATATCTTAAAAGATGATGGTATTAGAGTTCCGCTCAAATGTTCGAAATGAATCAGAGGTGAAGCACACTTACCACTAAACGTGTAGAATTGTAGAATTGTCGGAGCTTCTCGCAATTAAGTTTATTTGAAGTACCAGAATGTTCGGATGACAAGAAAGTTGTACTGTAGGATGATGTTGCGTGGGATGCCTTGATTACGTAGTGATCAGATGATCCTAAATGAACACAAACAGGTATTACTGTATTTTGGGCGCACCCGGAGATAAGGATGGGTTAGAATTGAGTAAAGAGGAAACTGTGTTTGGAGTTTCGATGGAGGTACTTACTAGTACAAGTAGTTCAGTTCGGCAAATTTTGCATCCTTTTCATCATTAGTCTCAGAGTACCAAATCTAAGAGGAATTACAAGCATCGGAGTCACTGAAGGTGAGAACAGAGAGAGATGAGGGGCAAAATGGATAGAGAAGTTCGAAGAAAGAGAAAACTCAGATGAACTCAAAAGACTTGTGATGAAAAGATTTTAACCTAGAGTGCCTTGAAGTCTTTGCTACTAATGTCCAAGTCAGTTGAGCAAGTGGTTAGGTGAGTGGATTCGACAGTGGCATAGATACCAATTTTCTGAAAGAATTTGATAATGCAGTGCAACATTACAACAAAAATAGGTTAGAGGCAGAGGGGATATAGGAAGGATTTGTGTCACAGACAGAAATAAAAATTGCATAAGTGCTTTAAGCGTAATTAGGCATTTATGCGGATGAATACAAGTTTGACCTTACTCCAAGAGTATTAGTGTATGGCGAGACACTTGTCTGGTAGATTATTTCATATTTTAATTATTTGATTTGAATTGAGAAGTGAAACTATGAAAGGCCATGCCTTTCTCAAGAGTATTATTAGAAACGCGAGTGCATTAAAAAAAAAAGAAGCTTCATCCGGCAATACACCTTCAAATATGTGAGAGACGCAGACAATAAAGTGATTATAAAAGACATTCTCTCACATCACTTTAAATATCATACATATCTATATCTATATCTATGTATATAAATATATATATATGTGTGTGTGTACATACGTATATGCGTGTGTATATGTATTTGCGTATATATATATATATATATATATATATAAAGGTTACATTTTTTAAAGGTATTTTTTAACATGCTGGCCATTGATAAAATTTTTTTCGAAAAATTTTATCCTATATCATATATATATATATAGATAGATAGATAGATTAGATAGATAGATAGATAGATAGATAGATAGATAATAGATAGATAGATAGATAGATAGATAGATAGATAGATAGATAGTAGATAGATAGATAGATAGATTAGATAGATAGATAGATAGATAATAGATAGATAGATAATAGATAGATAGATATACAAGCACAAAGGTGTCTCAGAAAATGTATATACTTTAAATGTTGATAACTTAATTTTCACTTCGTTTTAGGTTTAACGCATTAGAAATAATGAAGGCAGTCAGACTAAATTTTAATCAAAGGAAATTTGTCTTAAAATACAGCTGGAAGTTTGAAAATGCAGTCGGTGTGCAGAGACAGTTTACGAAGGACTTTCACACAGATCCACTTACACGACTTACCAGCATTCGAATTAGAGAAATAAGTTTGAAGTAGATTGAACTGTTTAGAATGTCTGCAAGAAACATTCTTGAAGTCTGCGGACGTCGATAAGCGCCACAAAGCAAGAAAAGGTACTAGAAATGCATTGCTATAGTTTTTTAATAATGAAATTATTGTATACAGTGCTCAGGTGTACCACAACTTGTCAAAAGTGCGTATAAAGCATATGCAGTAATGTACAAATGTCTGGAAAGTGAATAGTGTATGAGTCAGACACATGCTTGCGTGTGTATGGAGGGGAAAAAATCAGGTGTAGTGTTGGTGAATCTCAGGAAGTATGGAAGTTTTGAAAGATGCAGTGCTCCGACAACTAACAACTCATGCTGGCAGTTTGTTCTATACTTCAGCAACTCTTAGCGTAAAAAAATGTTTCCAAAAGTCATGGGAGCTGTGCTGTTTTCTGACTTTGTAAACATGTCCACAGGTGTTAGACAGGTGGAGTTTGAAAAGGTGCTCAGAGTTCAAGAACATATTTCAGTGGCAAGCATGTCGTGAGATAGAAATTTCAAAATCAAGCGTCCATCGCATTTTCAAGCACTGTCATTGGAGAAGTTAAATTCCAAGAAAAATGCATACTCTCATTGAATTTTGGAAGTGATACTTGGCTAGATTTGTAGAAAATGCGATCTTTCTAATAAAGACTGTTTGGAATACTGAGGCTGTATTTAAATTAATTAGCTCACTTAATCATCACAATTACACATGTTGGGGACTTGTGAATCTGCATATTTCGAAGAAACATCATGTTAATTGGAGTTACTGTATGTTGAAACTGATAATCAACAAGCATAAATGGACCTTCTTTTCTTGATGGTACTGTGACTCATCCCATTTACTTGAACTTGCTGTAACAATCTGTCGTATCAAGCATTTGCAAGGACTTTGGAAATGTGAAGTTTATTTCCAGCTAAATGGGACGCCTTCACATTGATGAGATTTTGCCAAACAGGCGGATTGAACGAAGAGGTTCAGTAGAATTCTCTCCACGTTCACAGGACCCAATATCACCAGATATTTTTATGGGGATATTTAAAAAGAAATACAGTTTACAATACAAGATCAGCATCGTATCTGAGGGCAGTTCATTGAACAAAAATGTGCACAAATACCAAATGAAGTGTTTCTTGATGTTTGTGTGCTTATTGTTTCGCATTATCAGCAGTGCCTGGACTAGAGCGGTCATCATTTTAAAAACAGGAATTCATATAACAATTAACTTCTGTCTGTGGATTATATTCAAGTTTGAAAATGTAATGCATTTTAATAAACACTGACTTTATAATCATTAAATTTGTGAATAAATTGATTTGGGGCATCCTGTATATATATATATATATATATATATATACACATACATACGTGTGTGTGTATTATGTATGTATATATATTAATATATATATATATATTATACATATATGTGTGTGTATATATATATATATATATATATATATATATATATATATATATTTATTCTTTTACTTGTTTCAGTCATTTGACTGTAGCCATGCTGGAGTACAGCCTTTAGTCGAGCAAATCTACCCCAGAGCTTATTCTTTGTAAGCCTCTTTTGCCGAACCGCTAAACACACCACCATCGGTTGTTAAGTGATGTTGTGGGGAGGGGGACAAACACAGATTCACAAACATATACACACACATACATACACATATATATACATATACGACGGGCTCCTTCCAGTTCCCGTCAACCAAATCCACTCACAACGCTTTGGTCGGGCCGAGGCTATAGTAGAAGACACTTTCCCAAGGGACTGAACACAGGACCATTTGGTTGGTAAGTAAGCTACTTACCACACAGCCATTCCTGCGCCTTATATATATATATATATATAATATATATATATATATATATATATATTATATATATATATATATATATATATATATATATATATATATATATATATATATATATATATATATATATATTATATATATATATATGTATGTATATATATATGCATTTCAAAATGTAAGCACATGTGAATCGTAGGCGATTTTTTACTCCGTCTTCCTTTTCTCTTGGACTTTCCTCTGTCTTCTGTTTCTGACGAAGAGCTTTGCTCGAAACATAAAACCACCTTTCTTTTCTTTCCTGAGCGTCTGCTAATATTTTGCATGTACCACGTCCTCGCGTTGTTGCTTTTTTCTTGTGTTCTTATATATATACATAGGATTAGCAGTACTGTGGAAATTCTATGTTTATTTTGAAAAATTTAAATCTGCTGGAAGTTTATACGGACCCATAAAATACATAATGTCTTTTCAAACTGTATTTTTCATGAAGTGTTTCGTTCTTGAGACGGGGGAAATCCACGTAGGAGACACTGAATGTGTAGTCTTTAGAAAGAACATTTTTGAAAAATTTTCTTACTTATACACTTGTTACCTCTTTTATTTTTAGTATTGTTATCTGTTATGTTTATCTGTACCTCAACAAGCGAATGCGTTCTAGAAACTGCAACATGAGAAAATTTAAGTTCACTGCGTTTTTCCATTATGACGATGTAATAGAAATAATTGAGAATGCGTTGAAAGAATAGCGTAAAAACAATGGAACAGAATGGGGTATTGGTAAAAGACAAAACACCGTGATAAATGAATCATTTCTACACACTGACAACAAACTTGCAGCCCACAGCAATGAAGCTTTGACTCTCACGTATTTTCTCGACTATCTTTAACTCTTCATGTAAAGAATACAGTTATATGCATCGTTTATTAGGATCAGGCGCTTGCGAATTTCCTCTGTTCACTGTTCTCATATTGATGAAGACGAATACGAAAATCCGCATAAAAATTTGCTCTACCTCATTGCACGGTCACGTAAACACAAGCGATAGTCAGTGTGTGTTTGTGCGTGTGTTTGTGTGTGTGTGCATGCGTGCATGTCTATGTTTTTGTGTATGTAATAATTTCATTAGGGTATTGACCTTGGACGTCTCCCGGTTAAGCTTATCTACGGGTCCAGGCTATCAAAATGAAGTATCCCGAAATTGTTTATTTTATCAAACGTAAAATCCACAAAATCTGCTGAGGTTTTACAGTTATAAACACGGAGAATAGAGAGAGAAAGTCCTTAACTTTTATGCATGATTATGAGAGACGAATTTCGATATGCGTCAATGGCATCTCATGAATAAATAATTGTATATATCATCGCATGATGTAGCAATAATCATTAGATCAATTTAAGATGAAACAACACTAAATCAATAAAAGGACTTGCTCACTCCATTTTATTTATCCTTAGCATGAATGTGTGTATCTAAGTATATATATATTCTCTGTGTATCTTTCTGTTGAAGAGTGTAGGCTCGAAACGTTAAAGACTTGTTTTATTTATATTTCCTGAGCGCCATACTAATACAATTGTTTGTTTGTATTCCACCTGCCTTCGTCTTTTGTTTATTTCCGTAAACCTGCCTTCGTCTTTTGTCTATTTTCATAAAGCTTCCCGTTATATATATATATATATATATATGCTTCAATAGTGGAGGCGCAATGGCCTAGTGGTTAGGGCAGTGGACTCGCAGTTGTAGGATCGCGGTTTTGATTCCCAGACCGGGCGTTGTGAGTGTTTATTGAGCGAAAACATCTAAAGCTTCATGAGGCTGCGGCAGGGGATGGTGGTGAATCCTGCTGTACTCTTTCACCACAACTTTCTCTCACTCTTTCTTCCTGTTTCTGTTGTACCTGTATTTCAAAGGGCCAGACTTGTCACACTGTGTGTCACGCTGAATCACCCCGAGAACTACGTTAAGGGTACACGTGTCTGTGGAGTGCTCAGCCGCTTGCACGTTAATTTCACGAGCAGGCTGTTCCGTTGATCGCATCAACTGAAACCTTCGTCGTCGTAGCCGACGGAGTTCCCGTATGTATCAATTTAAGAAATTTATTTCTCTGTCAAACGTCAAATGAATGATATAAATGTTTATGTTATAAATTTCGTTCCATAGGTATAGCTCTGATATAGGCCAAAGCAGAATAATATAATACATCTGTTATATTATTATTAAGGTGAAGCGGTTACATTCTTTCAAGGTTTCCACCAATGTTGGTGAGTTGACAGGGAAAGTACATCTCATGTCAGTCTCGTAACAACAAATATTTTGTTGACCCGAAGTTGTTTCTATTCTGTTCCTGTCGCAGCGTCGAATATTCTAACTTACACAGTTATAACAAATTGCTATGAATAAAACGTATTCTGCAGGTTAAAAATACCGATATATACTTCAAATTCTACATTATTTTTCTTAACTGCAAAAATCATTCTTGGTGTATCAAACCTTAGGAAGTCTTTTATATTTTACTTGTTTCAGTCCATGCTGGAGCACAACCTTATAAGGTTTAGTCAAACGGTCAATTCCAGAACTTATAAGAAAGCCTAGTACTTATTCTTTTGGCCTCAGGTTTTTCTCCAGAACCGCTAACTTACGGGAATGTAAGCAGACCAACACCGATTGACAAGCGATGATGGGTCGGCAGAAGAAGACACACGCACACACACACACATACACACAAACGATGGGCTTCCACAAAGTTTCCGTCTACCAAATTCACTCACAAAATATTGGTCGGACCGAGGTTATAGTAGAAGACACCTGCCCTAGGTATTGCACAGTGGAACTGAACTCAAAAGCACATGGTTGCAAAGCGATCTTCTCAACCACACAGCCAATATGTACATATATGCATAATGCTTTAGATTTGTAAGTCTAATGTCCTGCATAATTATTCCTTGTTCAGATTTTAACAATACATTGAACTTCTCTAGAAGTATTTTCCCATCTTAATATAAAGACTAGCTGGTTAAACAGGATTCAGTTCATTTCGTTGGATTCATCTCTTGATTTCGATTCGTTTAAAAAGCTGGCTGATTAGAAATACAACTGCGACGTTGTATTCGGCTTTAAGTGATATCTCTTTGTTTGAACAAATTGATGGTATAGACTGCACGTCGCCTTACAGAAGCAGGTCATGGCGTAGAGCTGTGATTATTTTCGAAGTAGTTTTAACCTCTGTTCGATATTTATCTGCAGCGATTCTAAATATTCTGATTTACAGTTAAATCATACGATTCAGATTTGACCAACGAAATGTGTTATATTTATTATGTCAAATGTCCTAAATAAGAAACTACATATACACATGCATATATTATAATATAGATTGCATATGTATACATACATTCATGCATGCATACATACATATTTATATGCGTACGCACGTACATACATACATGCATACGCACATACATACATACATACACGGATACATACAAGAAGGGAGTGTGGGGATGTGCTGAACAACTTTTAACAAACAAAGCTGTACTGTCTCAAGTAAGAAAACAACGCAGAAACCTTGTGAAAATATGGTTTGACTATAAGAAGGTATTCGACTCTATCCCTCGTTGATGGCTGTTGAAGTGTCTACATCCGGCAAAGATACCTACTACCTTAATTGTTGCTATAGAGAGACTCACAAAGACATGGACAACTATTCTTACCTTTATAGCTGAGTACAGAAGAGTTGTTTCTAATAGTATGGGCATTTCAAAGGGAATATTCCATGGAGATAGTCTTTCTGTACTTCTTTTCCTTTTGGCACTGAAGCTATTACCGTTCCCGCTGCAGAAAACAAATGGTTACATGCTAGGATCTTCAACTGATAGAAATATCAATGTAACTCATAATTTCTTTGTAGACGACCTGAAGGTTTATGTTAAAAGTGTTAACAATGCCAAAAAAAGAAAAAACAACTATAGTTAATAACCACAGTTTTAGCTGATATAGGCAGGGAATTTGGCCACTCATACATTGAACAGGACACCCGTCCGTTGCAAGTTTACTCATTTACAGCTGAGTGAACTGGAACAACGTGAAGTGAAGTGTCTTGTTCAAGAACACAACGTACCGTTCCGGCCCAGGAATCGAAACTATGATCATTTTATCGTGATTGTAACACCCTAAATACTCGGCCACATGCCTATTATAGGGTTGCTTCGGGGTTAAATAACAGCAAAAATACTTCCTATGTATTTCTAATTTCATTTTCACCCAAGATTGTCCGAAAAGTCAGAATTCTCTGCACAGTTCTCGAACTTTTTTCATTTGTGAGTGCACTTCAAATTAATTGTATTAATATAGGTCACCAGTTATTTCTGTTTATCTTTACTCATTAATTCCAAACGATCTATTGTTAAAGCAATCAATCATCACTTAAACATTGCCAAGTCTGTCTAACCAAAAGCATATTTCAACATCTGTCGTCAAATCTGCGACATGCTACGACAATGAGTTGGTAAAAACGGTAGAATGTTAAATTTAAATTGCTACAGCATTTTACTTAAACTGGTTTTAACTCTTCGGGGCTGATATAATAAGTACTAGTGATATTCTAAAGTAGATGAAATTAACCAAAATCAAGTTACTAAAATTTGCTTTATACCTAGTTAAAAATGACAACCTAAAATTACTGCAGATTGTGAATTAAAACAGCGCATGCCCTACAAATGGTGGCGAATTGGTTATGACGTTTGAGTATTGGCTAGAATGACTTGCAGTATTCGTTCCGGCGCCTTGAGTTCAAATCCAAACTAAGACCAACTTCGTTTTTCATCGTTCGGAGGTTGATAATTAAAGTACTGGGTTCTATTCTTTTCTCTTTCACTCTGGAAGATATTGGCTATGGTCATACATGAAGAGGCATGTTTAAATACCCAAGATACACTGTTCTTCACGATGGTAATCTTACGTCGTCAACAGGAGTTGATGGCTCAAAACAGGACTGCGTTTGACTGTTTTTCTACAGTGTGAAATTCACGAAATAAGTCCTGGCGATATACCTAAGAACAAAACGCACAATCATTGTCGAATGATCGCCGTAGATTATAAACTAACCTCATTTGCCAGGGCTTCCTTTCATTATGGTGGATGAAACCATTCAGAATGTTTGAAGGTCAAAATATTAGAGTGCGGCCATATTTAATAAATAAATATATGAACCAACTTATACCATCATGGGACCTTTAATTCTATGACTTATCCAGTAGGAAGAAGCTGAACTCATGACGATCACAAACTCTCTCAGACTGATGAGATCGATAAGGTGAATGTTCGGCCATAGAAATGATGAGAAAATAGGAGACGGGCTTGTTTGCATGAGTTTGGAAGGAGGTGAGTATACCAAGAACCGGCAAACATGTATGAAGGCGGACTATACTAGAAATTTTTATGTATCTTGCAATCCGAGAGGACTGAAAAAAAGAAACGATGATTATTTAAGGCTATGGGAAAAAACTGCATTCAAAAATGTTCCTTAAAGTTTTTCCTTATAGAAATATATAGCTGCAAAATTTATCTAGTTCAGATGGGTAGACGCCGGTCTAATAGCAATTAAATAGGCAGAAGACAACACATACATAACCCAATGCTTTAGTATTTTGGTGAGTACAGTAATACCTCGACTCAGATCTTCTCTTAAAGATTTCACTTTATCTTGTAGTCTCCTTTTCCACAGTTGTTCTTTTTTAATCTTTCCCTGCGAGATACCTAATCTTCTGGTGACTAGTGCCCGTCCTGCATAGATCAATAAGTTTATTTTTAGTATCAATCCTACAGATAACAGAATCTACTTTCTTAGTCATTTCTTGTAGCTTCCTTCTGTTGATGTCTTTTAATGCTGGCAATCTTTTCCTTACTTCTTTACTTATTACTTCCTGTAACTCATCTAAAATATTCTGATCTTCCTCACTTAAATCACTTAAGTCGTTGGTGCCAGTTGTCCCTTCCTTATTGGTAGCGCTATTATTATTTTTATTCTTTAGGTTCTTCTTTGATTTGTGGTGTATGTTTTATGTTGTTGTTTGTCTTTCCCACTGCCTGGTATTTCTTTCCTAGTTCTCTCATGATCTCTTCTACCTCCATTTCTGTCATCCACTTTCTTCTCCTAATAGCATTAGCTTGATCAACCAATCTCTGCTCAGTCACTTTAAACATACCAAAAGTGTTAAGATCCGTTTTCTGTAGCCCTCTCCTTTTACGTACACTTTCCAAGTATCACTGTATCACTATTCTGTTTTCTTCGCTGGTCTACTCCCTTCTCCTTGCTCTATTATCTGTTGATGCTGTATTAGGATGACAGCTGTGGTCAGACTGCATCTTCACTGAGCGAAAAGCCTTCACTTAAATGAATTTGGACCCTTAAAGGTCCAGCTTCCTTTTCGCTGTTACAAGCAGAGCTTTTCAGAAACTCCTGTCTCATTAACTGAGCTAAGGTAACGTTCATCACCATAGTCATCAACACTATTATTTTCCGACATCTGAAATTTTCAAGCAACTTCCTATTGCATCATTTGTTGCATCTTTATGTTAGTGGAGTGGTATGTGCTGCATTTTTTTTGGGCGTGAGGGGATGGATATTGTATTGTATCAGTACGTTTTGTTATGGGGTTTTGTTTGATTCTTCGGTTGTATTAGTTTTTATATTGTGTGTTGTTTGTGTAGCGCAGGTTGAGTTCTTCTGTAGGGTATGGGCCTTCAATGGCACATATAAGTGTTGTTCATTTTGTTGGGTATTTACAGAATGAGTTTATTCTTGTATGATTTTTGAGGGGTGTTGCATAGTTGTGTGTGTGTGTGTGTGTGTGCGTGTGTTGTGTGTGTGTGTGTGTGTGTGTGTGTGTGTGTGTGTAACTCCCAAATCAACTATTTTATAGTATTTATGATTATTCGTCCTCCGTTCTTTTGCTTATAATAATAATAATAATAATAATAATAATAATAATAATAATAATAGAAATAATAATAATAATAATAATAATAAAAAGAAAAAAAAGAAGCTGGATACTCACTCAAACCCGCCCAAACAGGAGTACCACCACCCAAACAAACCCTGTGGATAAATAACATCCAAAACAAAATAAAAAAAATTAGAAAAGACCTGTCGATTCTTAATGAAATCAGCAAACAATCAACGCTACTGAGCAACAAAAAGAAAACAAAAATACTACGCAAATATAACATCACAGAGAAAGAGTTGCCGGAGATAAAAGAAAAGCTGAAGCAAGATATCCTTGCCAAAGCACAAAGGATCCGCCGGTACGAGAAACGCCAACGCTTCTTTGAACAAAACAAAAAGTTCAACTCCAACCCCAAAAAGTTCTACCAAGAACTGGGCAAAAATAAAATAGAAGTCACAGCAGCACCAACGGCAGAAGAATTGGAAGAATTCTGGAGAGAAATATGGTCGGCGAACGAACAACCAAAAAAAAGGAGTATCAAAATAACAACTTTGGACCCCCATAACAACTGAAGAGGTCACCCAGGCACTGCAAAGACTAAGCAACTGGAAGGCACCTGGGCATGACAAGATCCCCAACTTCTGGTTGAAATATCTAACAGGAATGCACAAAAAGCTGGCTGAAAACTTTAACAACATACTAGCAGAGCCAGAGACAATGCCTGAATGGCTCACGAAGGGGAAAACCATCTTAATTCCCAAATCAAATGAAACAGCAAAACCAGAAAACTACAGACCAATAACCTGCCTCCCTACTATGTTCAAGGCATTTACTGCAGTGATATCGCAAAGGCTGAACAAGCACCTGGACGAAAACAAACTGTTCCCAGAAGAGCAGAAAGGATGCCGCAAAGGCTCATATGGCTGTAAAGATCAACTAATGATTAATAAAGCCATAACTGAAGACAGCCACAGAAAGAAGAAAGGCCTCAGTGTGGCCTGGATTGACTACAAAAAGGCGTTTGATAGCATCCCCCACACATGGATCCTCGAAACACTAGCCATTAACAAAGTAGCACCAACAATCATAAAATTCATAGAGCACTCTATGAATAAATGGCAAACAGTCCTACACCTCCAAACAAAAGAGGGACTCATGAAAACCAAAAACATCCCCATTAGAAGAGGAATATTCCAGGGAGACACGCTCTCTCCACTCCTTTTCTGCTTGGCACTGTCACCTCTATCTGATATACTAAATAGAACTGGATGCGGATATAAATGTTACGGCAAAACGATCAGCCACCTTTTATATATGGATGACCTAAAACTATACGCTGCAAATGACAAACAGCTGGGAACACTATTAAAGACAGTTCATGGATTTACCAAAGAAATAGATATGAAATTTGGATTAGAAAAATGCGCCAAAGTATCCATGAAAAGAGGAAAACTAGTTAAGAGTAACAACATCACACTAGATAAAACCAATGAAATAAAAGAATTAGACCAAAGCCAAACTTACAAATACTTAGGAATCCATGAACTAGATAAGACACAACACACACAAATGAAAGAGAAAATAAAAAAAGAATATTATAGACGAGTTAGATCAATACTAAAAACAGAGCTCAATGCTAAAAACAAGATAATAGGTATCAACACTTTAGCTGTCCCAGTTATAAGTTACAGCTACAATATCCTTAACTGGACACGAAATGAACTGACCAAAATAGATAGGAAAACAAGAAAAATACTGACAGGATCTAGGATGCATCACCCAAAATCTGACATAGAAAGACTATATATACAACGTATAGAAGGTGGTAGAGGCCTTATACAGCTGGAAAACTACTATAAAATAACCACCATAGGACTGCAAAAATATCTACTTCAGAAGGAAGGAAACTGATCCAGATAGCGGCAAAACACGAGCAAAACAAAAAACTGTTCTCAGTATTTAAGGAAGCTGACAAATACAAACAAGAAATCATACCACCTAATAAACATGAAGAAGAAGAAGAAGAAGATGAAGAAACAACAAAAGCTATAAAACAAATGAAATCCAAACTAAAAATAGAACAGCAACGAACCATGATAAAACGATGGCAAGAAAAGCCCCTTCATGGTAAATACTGGACTAAACTAAACGCAAAAGAAATAGACAAAGAAAAATCCCAGCAATGGTTGAGAAGCTCAGGACTCAAAGCAGAAACAGAGGGATTTTTAATTGCAGCACAAGACCAAAGCCTCCCCACCAGAAATTACCAAAAACATGTAATGAAAAGAAATATTACAAGTAACTGCAGAATATGTGGAGATGGACAAGAAACAATAAATCATATTATCTCTAGCTGCCCAGTCCTGGCTAAGAAGGAATATATTCACA
Source organism: Octopus sinensis (assembly GCF_006345805.1). Taxonomy (NCBI): domain Eukaryota; kingdom Metazoa; phylum Mollusca; class Cephalopoda; order Octopoda; family Octopodidae; genus Octopus; species Octopus sinensis. The sequence continues at coordinate 69,579,283 of NC_043002.1, forward strand.
GACATGACAGAGTTGGAACCTACATACATTGGAAGCTCTGCCAACATTATGGAATAGCAACAGAAAAAAGATGGTATAGGCACACACCAGAAAAGGTCACAGAAAACGAGAAAGCAACCATACTCTGGGATATGCCGATACACACGGATAGAGAAATTAAGGCCAACAGACCAGATATAGTTGTCAGAGATCATGAAGAAAGAAAATGCTTTCTAATTGATGTATCAATACCGGCAGATGACAACGTGTCTCTAAAAGAAATGGAGAAACTCTCAAAATACAAAGACCTGGAAATAGAGGTAACTAGAATGTGGAATCTGAAAACAGAAACAATTCCTATCATAGTAGGTGCATTAGGCATGATAAAAAAATATTCAGACAAATACATAACAAAAACACCAGGACTTACAAACACATACAACATACAGAAAATTGCACTACTAGGCACTGCACACATCCTACGCATAACACTTTCCATACAATAACCATCAGAGCATCACAACAAATCACAGCACATACCTAAGGCACACAGAGCTGCGCTCGGTAGTAAAGTGAAAGCACGCTATAAAAATAAAACTACTGAATAATAATAATAATAATAATAATAAATATAATATTAATAATAATAATAATAATAATAATAATAATAATAATAATAATAATAATAATAATGATGTTAAAAATTTTCTCTTTATCACAGGTTTTGTTGGAGCACCTGGTGTATTACATGCGTAGCCTACGGTACCATGCTATCCATTCTTTTCAGCTGTCTTATACTTTCCTGGTTATTCTGGCCGTGCCAAGGAAGCAAACCTTTTGTAACAGTTCTGCTGGGCACTCTATTCCAATTTCCTTTATATTCCTCTTGATGCCTTCTGATACTGCTCCCAAGGTCCCAACAATAATTGCCACTATCTTCACGTTCTTCATGTCCCATGGCCGGGATATTTCGTACTTAAGAGGGTTGCATCTATCTATCTATCTGTTTGCCTTCCTACTTGATTAGTCGTGAGTCAAAGGAGCATAAAACACCAAGTATATATCATATTTGGTGCACCTTGTCTACCACCACTAGGTCCGGTCTGCTATGTTGTGGTACTTGATCTGTTTGGGTTGGGAAATCCCATTAGATATTGCTAGTTTCCGACTCCGCCACTATCTGCGATTTGTGCTCATACCACGTCTTGCCTCTCTGTAGCCTCTTCTAATCCCAAGATTCCGAGTTTGATTCCAGGCAGTGACATGAGTAATAATAATAATAATAATAGTAATAATAATAATAATAATAATAATAATAATAATAATAATAATAATAATAACAACAATAACATTGAAAAATACCTAAGGAATGAGAACCCAGGTTCGAAATTTCCACAAGACGCCTGATGAAGGCAGGAGGGTATATCAGCCGAAACGTGTTTACAACAAACAAGATAAGGACAAATATCCGTCAAATGTAAATAATGTAAATGTTCTTAGTAACTTCAGTAATTTTTGAGATACTAGTGCGGATATTTGACTTGTTAGACTTGCTATAAATAGCAACCTAATCTCCTTCGAATCACTCCATACGCTCCCCAAAATAACTATAAAAAAGATGAATGCATTGGAAAATATAATTGTTGATTAATCGGTGATTACTCACTCTTGAAACGCATTTTATCATAGGTGTGTTTGATCAGGGGTTAAAATGAATCGTTGTCATCATCATCATCATCATCATCATCATCATTACCGTCATCGTTATCGCCACCATATCCTTCGCTATCGCCGTTGCTGCTGCCCCCGCCATCGCTATCGCCGTTTCATTCATTCTATCAACAATACATCATCAAAAACAGCAGCAACAGAAACGATATCAACAGATATACAGAAGCGACAACAGAAAAAGGAATAGCAGAAACATCAGCAACAGTCGCTTCATCATCATCATCATCATCATCATCATTAAAGACAGCAACAACAACAGCAGCAGCAGCAGCAAGAACAACAACAACATTTAAAACAACCAGATCCAAGTGTTCTTGTAGATGTATGTGTTGGGGGAGTGAAATGTTGGCAGAAGAAAATAAAAGTCGTTAGACTTTGTTATACATATATACCAAAATATTTTGGCCATCAAGTAACTTGGCCCTGTGGCGCAACGGTAGCGCGTCTGACTCCAGATCAGAAGGCTGCGTGTTCGAATCACGTCGGGGTCAAACATTTTATTTTAGCCTGGCTCTTTGGTAAGAAGTGTCCAGTCCAGCATTCCAACTTCATGGTTCTGGGTTCAGCCCCACTCCATGGCACCTTAGACAAGTGTTTTCTGCTATAACCCTGGGATGTCCAAATCCTTGTGAGTGGAATTGGTAGACGGAAACTAAAAGAATCCCTTCACGTTTATATTTATGTATATATGTGTGTTTTGCCACTTCTCATCGCGTGACAATCGGTGTTGGTTTGTTTACCAGACGCAAAATAAACTCAACCCCGGTCGCTGGGGGAACAGATACTAACACACACACACCACACACCCACACACCCATACACACACACATATGCATATGACAGGTTTCTTCAGAGTTTCCAGCTACCAAATTCTCATAGAAAATATTGATCGGCCCCGGAGTTATAGTAGAATACACTTTCCGAATTGGTCACGCTGTAGTACTTAATCCAAAATCATGCGGTTGCAAATCTACATTCACAGCCATGCCCGTTCTTTAACTCACGCATTTATTCACTCACACACACACACACACACACACACACACACACACACAGACAGACACACACAGACAGACACACACAGACACACAGACACACAGACACACACAGACACACACAGACACACAGACACACACACACACACACACACACACACACACACATATACACAAATACACACATATATATGTGTATGTATGTGTGTGTGTGTATGTAAATGGTTGGCTACCTAGCCAGCGGGGTGGCTTCAACTCAAAAGCTAGAACAATATGAGTTAATAGGTCTCATTATCCTGCAGGTAAATCGGACCGCTCCATGGCGGTTGAGTGAAATTCAACGAGAGGCTCTTAAAAATCTCATGTATCAATAGGCCGTCAAAGAATCAAATGGCAACTGTTGCCATATGTACCTACAACTGAAAGTCTTAGGTAGGGAGAAGCAGACTGGCCCATCAAATGAAAGAGAAAAACTCAGGCATGAGTTATTACTCAGGGTAGGCAGTTGGCGACGTTTATGTAGTAAAACACATTAAAATATAAGTGAAACACAGGTGAGCGACTGAGTTGGAGTCAGATTTACTTCTGCCTGTATAGCTCGTAAAGAAAACGTTGTTGTTGGAGTGTATGCAACACGTGTACTACAGCAGTACTATGCGTAGTTTTAATACTGAGATTGAAAGGCACGGTCGAACTATGCTTACCTAATCTACAAAAAATATATATATTTTGCATTTTACGCATAATAATTAGAGTAACCTTCATAATTTTATTGAATTAGGTGCATATTTTGCTATAAATGGAAAATGTTACTATCGTTCTATTTCATTCAGGTTAGGCACTGCTTACCTTGTCTACCCAGGCGGAACATCCCTGGAAAGACGAAATCAAATGTGATGTGCTTGGGCTCTATGAAAGACGTGAAAAGAAAGAATAAATGTGAGATGGATAGAAGGAAGTGTCGTGAGACTGAGAAAAGCGGAAGGTGTAAGAGCAACAGGTAGCATAGGGTTTATCGTAAGCAAAGAATAGGCGTCGAAAATGGCCTTCATTGCGCATCGGTATGCTAAACATTCTTCTCTCAAGAAATATCACCCTGAATATCATCCAGATCTATGCACGCACAAATACGCGCGAAAACGATGAAGTGGAAGAATTCTACTAAGAGCTAGAGAAAACGCTAGCACACAAATCCACTTAAATCAGTGATGGGAGATTTCCCTGCCAAGGCTGGAAAAGGATGACAGGGAGAGAAATATGTTGGTAAGCTAAGATCGGGAAAGAGAATCAAAGGAGTAGAAAGTTTGGTTACCATCGCAGAGACATGACTTTACATTGATAACAGCCTATAAAGGAAGCAACCTGGTCGATAAAATGCACATATTGCAGGATGTCTGAGTAGTAGCGCCATTCAAAACAAGCAGTGATCATCGCTTGCTACGGGCAAAGAAGATGATCAATGAAATTAAAGAGTAAAGACTCTGGATATCTTAATGAAGAATCAACGCGTCAAGGCCTTTGATGTGAAGCAGTTACAAGAAGCTATCAAAAAGGAAATTTGAAGTTAACTTGAAGAAGCTCAATGAGGACTACAGCTTGCTAGCCCAGAAAATTAAAAGTTGTATACCGAAAGAAAAAAACTTGCAAGCCAGCAGTAGCCTGGCGGAAAAATCTCATAAACGGAAAACGATGAAGAGGAACATGAAGGATCACCTTGAGTACCCCGTTCTCTTCAAAGGGATCAGACAACATCTAAGAAACGATTTCGAGGATTATAGACTGAAGAAATTGATACAAGCTACATAGGAAAGGAAAAGATTAAAAAAAGTTCAGGAGAGGACTGACGCTCTATGGGTCAAAGGTAACGGCATTTAAAAACTAGGATAGGCTTACGGTGACATGAAATGAAGGAGATATATAAAACCTTTTACATCAACTTTTTAAAATCATCAGTGAAGCTTGATCCCACAAATGCTGCAAGAAGTGCCACCTATTCTGATCAGTGAAACTGAAAATGGCCTCAAACTGATGAAAACAGACAAAGATCCTGAGTAAAATTTTTTCTACTCTAGGCATAAGGCCCGAAATTTTTGGTGAGGGGGCCAGTCGAGATATGGATCCTGAAATCTCAAAGAGAAGAAGGGCAGGACGCGAGGCATTTAACACAATGAAGGATGTGCTTCAAACAAATCTACACAAAGCCATATGTGCCAAACTCTTCAAAAGCACTGTCCCACCTGCGCTCTTTACGCAAATGAGATGAGGGCTATTGCAAAGAATAGGGAGCATGCATTGGCTACGACGTGAAGGGCCATGAAAAGATCCTTACTAGGAATATCTTTAAGAGAGCATATTCGAAATGATAGGATTCGAGAATGGAGAGGATTGGAGGATGTGATAGCAGAGTGCCGAAAACGCAAGTTCCGCTGGGCTGAACATGCTGCAAGGTTCGCATATAACAAGTGAGCAGGTGCAGTTTCCGAGTGATATCCAAGAGATCGGAAAAGAACTCTTTGAAGGCCTCCACGACGAAGAAAAGACGATTTAGTTAAGCAATTTGGGTCGTCAAGATGAAAAAGAAAGGTACAGCCAAAACAAAACTGGAAGTGATTGTGACCAGCGGCGGATAACAGCATCTGTTGATTCCGTTGATGCTGGGATACTGTGATATATATATATATATATATATATATTTAACTTTTATATTTTAAAATTAATTTTATGTATTGACTTATGTTTTTCACTGTTTGATTTGCCTAATAGTGGTTTTATCTCTAATGTAATATAATATAATATATTTATACTATAAAATTGGATTTAATCTTGAATCTAATTTTTCCCTGTAAGTTTGGATTTATTCCCTATATATATATATATATTATATATATATATATATATATATATATATATATATATATATATATATATATATATATATAACGGGAAGCTTTATGAAAATAAACAAAAGACGAAGGCAGGTGGAAAACAAACGAACAATTGTATTAGTATGGCGCTCAGGAAATATAAATAAAACAAGTCTTTAACGTTTCGAGCCTACGCTCTTCAACAGAAAGATACACAGAGAGAGAAAAACACAGAAAGAAGGAGAGAAAAAAAATGCGTGCAGTAGCTAACGAATCAACATGGCGATCTGATTTCAGCCAGAGGTCAAAGATCAAACATGAGACGCGAGAGCGAAATAAGGGGAGATAATAGGGTTGATAAAAGGGTAGAGGGACCAGCTAAAAGTGCGTGGGAGGGGTCTGGATGTGTGTATGTATAGGGTTGGTGTATGTATTAGTATGTATAAGGGTGTGTGTGTGTGTGTGTGTGTGTATGAGAGAGTATTAGTGCGTAAGATTGGTCTGGACGTGCGTATGTATGGGGTTGGTGTATGTATTAGTATGTATTAGTATGTATTAGTACGTATTGGTATGTATAGGTGTGTGTGTGGTGTGTGAGAGAGTATAAGTGCATATGCGGGGTCTGGACGTGTGTATGTATAGGGTTGGTGTAAGTATTAGTATGTACTAGTATGTATTAGTACGTATTAGTATGTATTAGTTGGTGTGTGTATTAGTATGGCACATCATATGTGATGTGATGTGTAAAGTCATGTGGTGTAGTGAGGAGAAGAGGGGGAGGGGGAGAAGAGGGGGAGAGAAGGGGAGGGGAAGAAGAGGGGGGAGAGGAGAGGATGGGGGAGAAGGAAGGAAGGGGATGAGGGGGATGAAGGAGGAAAGAGGGAGAGGAGGAGAGAGAAGGGGAGAGAGGGAGTGAGGGAGCAGAGGGAAGGGGAAGAGGGAGGGAGAGGAGAAAGAGGGAAGAAGGGAAGGGGAGTAGGGGTGAAAGGATGAAGGACTGAAGAAGTAGGGGTCGGGGGGAGAAAGGATAGGTGAGGAGGGGGGTGAGGTTAGATGAGGAGGGGGGAGAGTTGAGACCAAATGGCGTATAAGAGCGAAGAGAGAAGATTAATTCCTGTTCACGGCGCAAACGGGAATCCGGATGGCCTCTGTGTAAGGACAAACCGAACACAGATAGGTGTTGCAAGGAGTGACCGGTGGAGCGGAAATGGCGTGAGACCGGTGTGTCGTTCGCAAGGTGGATGTCACGAAGGTGTTCCGCGAACCGGTCAGCCAAGCGGCGTCCCGTTTGTCCGATGTACAAGGAATTGCAGAGAGAGCAAGAGATGCAATAGATAATATTGCTGGAGGTGCAGGTGAAGGAGTGGATGATGGGATAGGGTCGATGGTGGGTGCTAGTGAGGCGGGTGGTGTTGGAGAGGTAAGGGCAAGTGCATATATATATATTTCTTTACTACCCACAAGGGCCTAAACACAGAGGACACAAACAAGGACAGACAGACGGATTAAGTCGATTACATCGACCCCAGTGCGTAACTGGTACTTAATTTATCGACCCCGAAAGGATTAAAGGCAAAGTCGACCTCGGCGGAATTTGAACTGAGAACGTAACGGCAGACGAAATACGGCTCAGCATTTCGCCCGGTGTGCTAACGTTTCTGCCAACTCGTCGCCTTGTTATTATTATTATTATTGGGAGTTACCCCCACCACCAACAACAGTAAGTAGAGCCTTTTTTTTTCTCCTTTTTTTCCCCCCTACTTTTGAAACATGGCAAATCTTAGAATCGGTTGCTTGAATGTGAGAGGCCTCGGGTCACCTTGGAAACAGGGTCACCTGTTAAACGACCTGAGGTTTCATGATGTGGATGTAGCAGCCATCAGTGAAACCAGGCTCTCCGACCCGCAGGAACTCGCAGCCCTTTTCGGCGGATACGAGATATTTCTATCTCCGTGTCGGCCGGAAGCGGGCGGTGGTGGTACTGCAATGTTGTTTCGGAAGGGCCTGGACTTGAAAATAAGGACAGTCTTCTTGGATCCGGAAGGTAAGTTGGTGGTCCTCGACGTGGACGATAGTGACGGCGGTGCTTTCAGACTGCTGGCTGCCTACGCTCCGACAGGAGCAGGGCAGTCGGATTATTTCAAACGTCTGGAAGTTTTCCTGGGAACGTCACGCACTCTAGTGCTAGTTGGGGATTGGAACGCTGTCTTAGACGAACGTTTCGATCGGGTGGGCAGGGGAGCGTCTGATAGGAGAGGGGGAGGGTGCAAGAGCCTTGCCAACCTACTCGGCCGCTTTCAGCTGTCCGACAGGTTTCGACTAGACAACCCGAATGTGCCAATGTGGACTTGGACCAATCGCATCGGGTCGTCCAGATCGTACTTAGATAGAGTGTTTTGTAGGCCAGCGGATAAGGACAGCGTAGGGTGTCCACAATTCCACCTAGTCGACTACACGGACCACAAATTAGTGATCTGTACGGTCGACTTAGATAGGCTACATAGACAGGGACCCGGCTACTGGAAGCTGAACGCGTCGTTAACGGCGTGCAAAGCTTACAGAGACCGGATTAGTTTACTAGTTAAGTGGGCGCTCACGGGGGCAATCATCAACAACAACTGGTGGTTTGCCCTCAAGAGAGCAATTAGAGTAGAGTCGATTAGGTATAGTAAGACTCTAGCTATTGAACGTAGGAAGAGAGAGCGGGATTTAGTTAAGAAACTAGACGAGGCTCTTGACACTGGCATCGCGACCGACGTGTTGGCGGCAAGATTGGCCCTCGACCAACACTTCGACGCCAAAAACGAAGGCTGCGTTGTCAGAGCTAAGGCACGTTCGCTAAGCGGGGAGGGGACTAGAGCCGCTCGATGGGCCCGCGTGGCAGAGGCGAAGCGAGGCAACAAAGCAACCATTCGGTCTTTGGTGGACCAGAACGGGCGCGAGGTTACCGAACCGAAGCAGATGTGTACGGTGCTTCAGCGGCACTTTACTCAACTGTTTGGGACGAGCGGTGGAACGGACAACGGTGCAGACTTCGGTGTGTACCTGGACGGCCTACCGCAACTCTCGGACAGCGAGGCAGAGTGCTGCGAAGGACCGATATCTGCCTGGGAAGTGGAGGAAGCAATGAAGAGTTGCACGAGAGGTAGATCGCCGGGTTTGGATGGTCTGCCCTACGAGCTTTACGTTTCAATGCCAGACTTGTTTGCGGGCTTGTTGGCAAACGTCTACTGCAACTGGCAGCAAAACGGGAGAATTCCTGCTTTTGTCTGTCGAGGAGTGGTGGCTTTGCTGAAGAAGGCCCCAAACAAGGGGGACGTTATAGGGAATTTTCGGCCCATCACTCTGCTCAATGCAGAGTTGAAGATTTTGGCCAAGGTGCTAGCCAAGAGATTGGCGCTTGTCGTGGACAAGCTGGTCGGCAAGACGCAGACATGCGCCGTGCCGACTAGGTCGATACACGACAACCTCCATTTCATGTGCTACACCATAGAGAGGGTGGGTAACGACGCTAGCGCGGGTAGGGCTTTGATCAACTTAGATCAGAGTAAAGCCTTCGATAGGGTCGACCATCGGTACCTGGCAGCTGTTCTCAAGGCAGCCGGCTTCGGTCCAGTCTTCCGCGGGTGGATAGCTGCTTTATACAGCAACATCTGCTCGGTGATACGGGTGAACGGTCACCTTTCGGAACCGTTCGACATCTCGCGTTCGGTCCGCCAAGGATGCCCTCTCTCCTCCCTCTTGTACATTTTGACTCTCGAGCCATTACTGCGCAAGTTGGAGGCTTTGAGGGGTATCCCGCGCGATCTAGGAGGCGGAAACAGCGTGTCTGCCTGTGCCGACGACATCACCGTGGTGGTGTCGAGCCACAGGCACATTGGCCTGATTAGCGAGACACTAAACCAGTACGAAGCGGTGACAGGGGCAAAAATTAACGCGGAAAAGTCTGTGGGCTTGCAACTGGGCACCTGGAGAGGCAAGCCCATGCCGTCCAACAGCGTTGTAGGGCGCTGGACAGACGGACCCGTTAAACTGCTCGGGGTCTGGTTCGGTCCGGACCTCCAAGTGGATAAAAACTGGGAAGAGGTGACGTGCAGGGTGGCACGTCTCACCCAGAAATGGGCCGAGAGGAAGCTGTCCCTGAAAGGTCGAGCGGAGGTGGCGAATGCGTACATCGCATCCGTCATCTATTACCGCTTGACCGTCGTCCCTTGTCCCGACCACTGGTTGGCCAAGCTGGTACGCCTGCTCTTCGACTTTTTGTGGAAGGGTCAGGTGCCACTGGTCAGGCGATCCATCTGCTGTCAACGACCGCTGAACGGAGGCCTTGTAATGCCGTGGTTGCTGTTGCGCAGGCATGCGCTCAGGCTGCGGCATCTCAAGCGCTTCCTAGACGGTGAACAGGTGTGGTCGTCTTTTGTCAGACGCGATTTTCCGCAGCTCGTCTCTTTGACGGAGCTGCAGACCTGGATCAAACGTAGACCGAGAAAGGCGCTTGGCACCTCGAGTGCCGTCAAGCTCTCTCCGCCCTCCGCCTGGCGGGCAATGCGATCGGTTACAGCTCCACTCTAGCGTTCTATAGAGGGTTAGTGGAGGAAAAATGCGACGACGTTCTCGGGGAAACTCTAGGCGTTGAAGATGACGAACTGAGCGGGCTGTTCGGAAGGACTTTCGGGCCGGGGCCGATGGATAATTTCCAGAGGTCGCTCGCCTGGCAGTGCTACCGAGGAGCTCTGCCTGTTCGAGATAAACTCTACCGGCACGGAAGTGCGTCAGCCGGGCCTGCCCGAGGTGTTGCCAGGACGACGAAACCGTTCTGCACGCACTCGTCCAGTGCCCGAGTATTGCTGAAATATGGGTTTATGTCGAACAGCTACTGTCACGTGTAGGACGGATCCGACTATCGGCCGAATCCGTAGTGAAGATTGCTCCGCCGACCTCCTTTAACAAGGAGGGCGAAGCCGTTTTCTTGTGCCTAGTGGCTGTGACGAAAGAGGTGGTGTGGTGGACTCGTTTGAAAGGGCTAAAGTCAGACACTTTCCTCTTTGGTCAAGGCCTCATCAACTTTTTCAAGTTTCACTTGAAAAGCAAGATGAGGTTAGAGAGGAAAGTGCTGTCCGATAGCAAGTTTTATGAAAGGTGGGTGAACTGTGCGAGACTGGCCAGTTTAAATGGACCAGTTCTCAGGTTTCGCTTGTGATTTCAAAAGGGTAATATAAAAGGAGAAAAAAGGGACTCTCTACACCCCTTTTTTGACCAGGCTCCCGTTGGCTTTTATAGGGTTTTTCCACCAGGAACCTTTCGTAACGCCTCCCCCTTTTGGGAGTTTTTCATTGTTAATTTTTTAATTGTTATAAAGTTTTTACTCGGATTTTTCAAAAACGGACAAAACCCTTTGTAACCTAAGGCACACAGAGCTGCGCTCGGTAGTGAAGTGAAAGCACGCTATAAAAATAAAACTACTGAATAATAATAATAATAATAATAATAATAATAATAATAATAATAATATAATAATAATAATAATAATAATAATAATAATAAATGATCAAGAAGGGAACCGAAAATTATACGAGAATGATCCCTGGCTTACCATCCCTGCAAGAAGTGCAAAAGATTGTCTTAACTGGTACATCACACGTATTGAGAAGAGCATTGTCGATGTGAGAACTGTTGCTGCTCATGTATTTTAATTTAACTTAAAAAAAAAAAAATGAACGAACTATTGAGTTTGGT
>NC_043002.1:69598087-69623087 GCF_006345805.1 Octopus sinensis
ACACTTTTTCATTGCATCTTGGAATGTGAGAAATCTTCAGGACAGCAAGAAAAATATAGAACGTAGGACTGCTTTGGTTGCTCGTGTCTTGAAGGGGAAAAACACCCATCGGAATAGCAGCTTTTCAGAAAGATGATTAGTGGACAGTGCTCAGCTACAGGAAGTTGATAGTGGATACACCTTTTTCTGGATGGATAAGCCACAGGAAGTAGAGAAAGAGGCGGGTGTTGGGTTTGTTAATCGGATTGACCTGGTGAGACAACTTGAATCTCCGACTGTTGGCATTAGTGAAAGACTCTTGTCATTGTGCATCTGCATTGGCAAAAATAAATATGCAACTATTTTCAGTTGCTATGCTCCAACCGTGAACTCAAATGAAGTAGCTAAAGGGCAGTTCTACACTGAGCTACATAGTCAGTTGAGCGGTATCTCCATCCATGAGTAACCTTTCGTTGGTGATTTCAATGAACGTGATACAATGGCTGTGAATCGATCCCACTACGTTGTTGTTTTTTTAACCTCGTACTTATTCTTTCAGGGTCTTTTGTCGAACTACTAAGTTACCGGGACGTAAACACATTAACCCCAGTTGTCAATTGGTAGTGGCGGAGAACAAAAAGAAGTATAAACGCTAAGACATACGCAGGTATATATATATATATATATATATATATATATATATATATATATATATATATATATATATATATATATATGCGACAGGCTTCTTTCAGTCTCCATCTACCAAATCCGCTCACCAGGCTTTGGTCGGCCCAAGACTTTAGTACAAAACGCTTGCCCAAGGTGCAACACAGTGAAACTGATCCTGGAACCATCTGGTTGTAAAGCATTGCCACGCCTACGCCTATATATATATATATATATATATATATATATATATTGTTCTAAAATCTCTTTAAGAGATCAATGCAGTAGTTTTACTGACAAGTAATATCCGTAACCACTTTAACATGGCTGCCCGTTCGAGTGGACTCTACTGCGATTTTTAAACCCCAAAAGGACATCACCTCTATCTGATTAACGGTGCGCAGCTGCCTCCAAAAATATTGCGAGCAGGGGTGCGAACCCCTACCATCTCCTAGCGACGGGACCAGTCGACCAGTCCTGCGTTGATCTCTCTATTCAACTTCAAAAAAGGACTTAAAGAGCTGAAACTACTCGTGATATCAACGAAACGTTTGGTGAAGAAATAACCAGTTAGTGGTCAGCTTGGAAGTGATTTCGCTGTGGAGACCTGAGCCTTGAAGATCGTGAGCATAGTGGACACTCATCTGTCATAGATGACGGTCAAATAAAGACGGTCATTGAGAAAGATCCACGTAAAACAACTCGCGAACTGGCAAAAGAACTTCAAGTTAGCCAGAAAACTACTTTCAAGCATTTGCATGCGATCAGTTAATCAAAAAAGCTTGACTAATGGGTACCAAGCGAGTTGAATGAAAATCAGAAAATGCGCAGAAATGAAATTTGCACGACGCTTCTTCTCCCTAACCAGACCGATGCATTTCTCGACCGTATTGTAACTTTCGATGAAAAGTGGATTCTGCACAATAATAAGAAACGTTCTTCGCAGTGGTTGTACCAAATTGAAGCACCGAAATCTTTCCCTAAACCCGAGCTCTTCAAAAAGAAGGTTATGGTGACTGGTGGTGTACGGCTGGACTCCAATCATTCTTTATGACAATGCTCGACCACACGTTTCACTGATGACGCTCCAGAAGTTGAGGTAACCTGGCTACGAAGTTCTTCCCCACCCAACTTATTCCCTAGATCACATTTGTAAGCACTTTTATTGTTTCCTGTGAGAGAAGGAGTTCAAAAATCAAACCGATGCTGAAAGTGCATTGAAAGAGTTCATCAGCTCCAGACTTCAAGATTTTTATGTTACCGGAATAAACAAACTTGGAACTCGTTGGCAAAAATGTATTGATTGTAATGGTCCTTTCTTTGATGAATAAAATTTCCGCATTGTTAAAATATACTGTAATGAATTTCATGTTTCAAAACGTTGCTTACATTTTACTCAGCCTGATATTTCAAACATAACGTATTATATTTGAGTGTACGGCTATGTTCTAGTTTAAAGTCCGAGTTTGTCTTCCTTGCTTTTTATGGTCTGTGTTTGTCAAGAAATAATATATACATTTTCTCCTTACTATAATATAATTTTAATTAAATAAAATTTCCTGGTTCCAACATTAAGTATATTAGCGCTCAGATCCCAGTTTACGATCTTTATTTAACGCAGCAAGGGTTCGAATGTATATCTTCCTCAGTCATTCCGTTACATAATCTTTCTCCTTAATGTCCATTCCCTAAAATTATTCAGGGGCACTTCATTTTATCAATCTCAGAATGATAGAAAGCGAAGTTGGCCCCGACGAGCGTCGAACTCGGAATATTGGTTACATTTTAACAAGAATGATTAAATATTAATTTATTTATTGCCCACAGGGGGCTAAATATAGAGAGGACAAACAAGGACAGACAAAAGGATTATGTCGATCACATCGACCCCCTCCCCAAATGCGTAACTGGTACTTATTTAATCGACCCCTAAAAGATGAAAAGCAAAGTCGACCTCGGCGGAATTTGAACTCAGAATGTAGCGGCAGACGAAATACCTATTTTTTTACTACCCACAAGGGGATAAACACAGAGAGGACAAACAAGGACAGACAAACGGATTAAGTCGATTATATCGACCCCAGTGCGTTACTGGTACTTAATTTATCGACCCCGAAAGTATGAAAGGCAAAGTCGACTCAGCCAGCTCACCGCCTTAGGAATGATTAAATATTGAAATAGAAGTGGTAAAAGTGCAGATTGCATTAGTATTAATCTGGAATTGAAACCGCATTGCAATATCGGCTAGGCAGGAGACTACTCTTTTACTTGTTTCAGTCATTTGACTGCGGCCATGCTGGAGCACCGCCTTTAGTCGAGCAAATCGACCCCAGGATTATTCGTTGGAAGCCTAGTACTTATTCTATCGGTCACTTTTACCGAACCGCTAAGTTATGGGGACGTAAACACACTACCATCGGTTGTCAAGCGATGTTGGGGAGGACAAACAGAGACACACAAACATATACACGCACATACATACATACATACATACATACATACATACATACATACATATATACATACATACATGGTGGCTGCCCCCTCGTTATCGAGTATGGCCATTGCACGAAGCTTAATCAATATTGTTATCGTGCAATGCCTGGGCAAGAAGATTTTTTTTTAAGTTGAGGAAAGGCTGTGCACTGAGTCAATTCCACTCACTAAGCAACAGCAGCCATAATCCGAAAAGAACAAGTTAACATCACAGTAACCACTGAGCCGCAGGTTTTATGTAGGAGTTATCCCAGTTTCCTGAGTTACCTTCTCCTTGAAGGATGCCCTAACAAAGGCTAGGAGTCCTTCACTCCCAATGGTTTAACCGCGCGATCGGGGTATTCAGTCCGATTATTTCTATGTCCCTGCGTATGATACAGCCTTAAGACATTTATTGGATGGCCGTTGACTCTCAAGAGTTCCTCCGCCCTTTGACGGGTTTTGTTTTTCATCCCCGCAGGGTGTCCAATAAACACCCTCCTCACCAAGCAAGCTTGGTGGGGTTGCCGGTTTAGTCGCCGACGACCCGACCATGCAACAGGTTGTACTGGGTTACATGTTACCAGTAGCACTCGAAAGTGACCTGACATAATATACATACATATACACATACATACATACATACATACATACATACATACATACATACATACACACACACACACACACACACACCACACACACACACATATATATATATATATATATATATATATATATATATATATATATATATATATAGATTACGACACTTTTGCTAGCATGATACCCGATATCTCCTGTTACACTCTCACCTCACTCATCTGGTTTAAATTTACTTGTGTCCGTTTCTTCGTCCCCATTACTCGTTCCTACCACCATTCTCCTGCAAACAGCCTTCTACTCTCTCCTCTTACCACCATTCTTATCTTTATCACTTTGTCTCATACTCTGTCACGTTTCGTCCCCATTTCTCACCCATTCCCTCATGCTCACACTTCCTCACCGCCACCTTCTAATCTACATTTCTCTTCTAGTTACATATCTGTATCTACCCACGCGAAGTGGGGAGATATTTAAGGTTACAAATGAGTATTTGTGTCATCTGTCCATTCATATATTTATCTATAAAAATTAATCATAATGATTGTTATACATAAGTACTAGATTATTAAATCGGTAAATGTCAATTGTTCTGCGTGAGGTCATAGCCGAATGGGAAAATGAGTCATAAATCGCAAACTTTCTCTGAATGGAATTACTGTCTATATATATATATAATATATATATATATACATATATATATATGATAAACTTTGCAACTAAAATAAATATATAAATAAATAACTCTTTCTAATTTTGGCACAAGGTCACCAATTCTAGCGGGAGTGGGTGGTCGATTACGTCGATTCAGTTACTTGATTGGTATTTTATCAACTCCGAAAAGATGAAAGACAAAGTCAATCTCGGCGAAATTTGAACTCAGAATGTAAAGACGGACGAAGTGCAGCTAAGCATTTCGTCCGGTGTTCTAATGATTCTGCCAGCTCGCAGCCTTATACCACAACGAAAATATGACGGACAATAAAGGCAGTCTATAAAAAAAAAAGCGGCCTCTCTGCATTTTGCTCGGTGTCTTGACTATTCTGTCGGCTCGCCGTCTTAATAAAGATAATATGATAATCGTTTTTGACTTTTTTGGTACATGACCAGAAATTTGTGATGAGGATGGTTAGTCGATTAAATTGAGTGACATACGTGACGAGTACTTTATCTTATGACACCAGAAGGTTGAAGGTCAAAGTTCACTTCAATGGGATTTGAACCCTACTCCTTCTCAAAATTCTGCATGGTATTTTTTCCGTTTCTCTAACGACTCTGCCAATCCATCGCCCTTAACAATAATTGTGTCTAACTTAAGCAAAATGTCCTCCGATTTTGAGGGGAAGGCTTTTCCAATTAAATCGACCCCAATTCTTGGCGTGGTCGATATTTTATATTACCAGCTTCGAAAGAATGAAAGGCAAAGTTCATCTGGGTCGTATTTGAACTGAGAACGTAAAGAATCGGAATAAATGCTGCTAACCAAGTTGTCCAACATGATAACGATTCTACCACCTTGTGCCTTTCACTAGTTTCAAATTTTGGCGCAACATGAGCAGGTTTTGAGGGGAAGGAATTAGTCGATACCACCGATCCCCCTCTACTTGACTAGAATTTTATTTTACCGGTCCGGGTTAAAGGCGAGATTTCCCTGGGTAAGATTTGAAATGAAACTGTAAAGAAATATTGCTAAGTATATTTTATGGCGCTATAACGATTCTATAAATACTAAAGCCAGTAAATGTGAAGAGATTAGATGTGGGGATAGTCAATACTTTTGTTTATTGTTCCTCGTATTAAAAGTACTATTGAATGATTTGGGGATCGGATTGGGCAATAAAAAGCCTACTGTTGGTTCACTTAAAATCTTCGTAATATTGTAAATTATTCTGTTACTTTTATTTTTCTATTAGTATCTTGCGTTTTCCACGCCCCACGTAATCGGAACCCATTTTCTCACAAATGTTCGCTGAAATTGTTCCGAAATGGTTGCATCTCTCTTCTATAGTTCTACGTTTGTTTTGCGCGGAACTGTTACATTCACTGTGTCACGAGGCTAAATGATCTCCTTCTTGCACTTTTTGCTTGCCTTCTCTAGAAGTCATTTAATTTTGTCTTTGGGTGGGGAGAGGGGAATCAAAGGGACTTTTTCTTTTCTTTCTTTTCTTTTCCGGCAACCTGCCTCCCCAACTCACTTTCCATCGCTTGTTTGTGGTTTGCAAGACGATGAAATACCGCTGCTAACTATGACCAACAGAAGTGATCTCTAGGTTTCGTGGTGATTTGCCGCTTTTTTGGTTCTTGAAACCAAGGATGAGGCTTTGACATTCGACGTTTTCTGCGACAGGTGGTGCCCTAGGAACAGCATATCCTACCATGACTAAGCCCTTAAATGACCATAAATGCCGAGCTTTCTTTTCTGCACGACCAGACTTAAAACTTTTTATTTCACACTCGCTGCAGAGTACATCACAAGAATCACCTCGTGATTTTCGAAGATGATCAGGATTTGTATATCCGCACTAATCCCTTTCAACTGCATATCGTTAAAGGTCAAGGTAATAATCTCCACCTTCCCACATTACCACAAAAGTAACAATAGCTAGAGGCCTAAGATATCTCATTTCTTTCTCAGTGATCTTTTTCATTCCTTGCGTAGGATGCATCTGCTGAGCTTGCTTCATCAGCGAATCTTCAATTTTAAATAAAGGCATATAAATATATGCACCATTCCCCGCTTGGCAGAGGAAATCTTGCTGAACGTATCGGTCATCATTCTCCACCAAATTCTCGTCCTGAGATTCATGACAACCCTATGTAACTTTTGAAATACCAAAATAGGATTCTTTCTTTCTCTCGCTTGTGTGATGCTTCAAATAAAAACTCATTCGTAGAAACCCTCTTAACAACGGACAAATACGGCTGCGATAGTATGAGACATGCAAAGTTATTGCTTGCTCTCTTGATTGTTATCTTTCAGGTGTTGCAATAATGAATGAACGGTACACAGTTGTTGTCGATAAGAAACTTCTTATAGATAATGAATGAGGCATTTATTATTATTATTATTATTCTGTTGTAATATTGCATCACAGCATGTAAAGAAGAAATCTGGTGATTGTGGTAAGGATCTGGATTGTGTTGGTGACGTGGAAAGATGGGAACAATACCTCTACTTGGGAAATGGGAAATGGGAAATGGGAAAAGTCAGATATGGGGCACAATATTTGTTAAAGACTGTCAATGCGGAATTACTGTAGTTCTGCTGATTTGAGAGAAAGGATTGCCGTGCGACAGGATGGTATAGTGGGGACTTTTTTTTTGTTCCTTCTCGAGCCATGCCTGGCTCATAAGGGCCAGTTTCCCGGTTTCCTTGGCGTATAGGTTCTCCACCTTGACGGGACGCCGGTCCGTCGCAGGTGAGCTGCAAGAGGAAAGAGTGAGAGAAAGTTGTGGCGAAAGAGTCAGCAGAAGCTCGCCATTACCTTCTGCCGGAGCCACGTGAAGCTTAGGTGTTTCGCTCATAAACACACATATCACCTGGTCTGAGATTCGAACCCGCGATCCTTCGACCGCGAGTCTGCTGCTCTAACCACTAGGCCATGTGCCTCCAAATAAATAAAAGCGCCCTTTTTAAAATATAGCCAGGCTCATGGGATCAGTTTCCCGGTTTCAAGGGCGTATGTGTTCGCCAGCTGGACTGGACGCCAGTCTATCGCAGCCTTACTCATTTTTGCCAGCTCAGTGGACTGGAGCAACGTGAAATGAAGCGTTTTGCTCAAGAACACAACGCGTCGCCCGCTCCAGGAATCGAAACCACAATCTTACGAGCATGGTGCTGACACCCTAACCACTAAGTCACGCGCCTCCACTATAGTGGGGACTGCCATGGTTTAACAAATTGGTACCTGGATTAAAAAACTGTACAGCTTGTGGTCTTGAGAAGGTAGAGTATTAAGTGGCTTCTCTGATTAAACAATGTTTCCTTGATTAGGTAAAATTACCTTGATTATGTAAGCTGTAGTGGTTTTGCATAATAAGCATGTTTAGCATATTAAGCAAGGTTGTTGTTTTCCATTATGCTTGATCTTTTTCTAATTAATTTTGTGACTCTTTGGGCAAGGGATTCATACTTTTGATATTTTCGCGAACTGTTCATTTACAATCGTTGGTTGTAGGCCGAGAGCTCTTCCAGTAGCTACAACATGCAGTCCATACTCGAATCTCCGTGTCATTTCTAATTTAGCTTTCTAACGTTAAGCCTTACCCTGTACACTTAGGCGCCCACAGATAGCTATGTTGTAGCAGTGGCGTAGCGAGAGTGTGTGCCGCCTGGAGCAGCCCTTGAATTTTCCCCTCCCCCGTCCTGGGACCCTTAAGCCTATACAGACTTATAGTGCAGACCCAAAAGTGCCACTCACATAAAAGTGACATTTAGGGGCAGAACTTACCCCAGCCCTACCCTGTCCTGCTCCTCCCCTAGCTACCTTACTGGCATACCGTGTACATTTAGAAGTCATTACAACAGAAATAAATCAGGAAATAAATTTTTAAATTTTAAGGTGCACCTCCTACCACCTCTCAGTTCATAATAAAAAAATTAACTTGTTAGTTTCAAAAATAACAAAAACTGACTATTTTCGTAGTAGTTTGCACCGCAGTCTCTTTGTTTTAATTTGTATATTTGCTCCTTTCAGTATTTGTTTATTTGACCCAGTTTATTATAGTTTTTTTTTTGTTGAATGTGTTTAAATGTCAGTAGAAAAATAGACTTTTGGGTGTAAACCGAAAAACCAAAAACATTTTGCAATCAGTTGTACATGGAAAAAAGTAGAGTTGCTTCTGACACATTTCAGTGAATTAATATAAATTAGACTGAGATTTTGCTCCAAAAGTGCATTAATTTATTTCTGTTAAACATTTTCGGTCTTTATTATGTCTTCATCTTTTATCTTTTATATTACACTGGCGCCGTCTTGATGGATTTAGTCGAACGAACGAACGAACCCCGGTGTTTATTTTGGATTTATAAGCCTGTTACTTATTCTATCGGTTTCTTTTGGCTATATTTAGACTATCTCCGCCTCCAGAGAAGATAGAACAATCGCATGGTGATAATTGAAATCAACTACAAATGATAATGAGTCTTCCAAATAAACATGCCATTAAAGAAAGGACTCACTGGTTATTTGGAAACAAAGAATATACGTGGAAGTGTATTTGTGCTTCGATAGGCGTTATCGATACAGTAGTTGCTTCACCTTAACTCCAATACAACGAGATACTTGAATGATACAACGAGATACTTGATGAGATGATGAGAAACAAATGCGTAGGGAATGTTTTGAGCAGCGCTGGCATGGGTCTTCGAGAAACAGCGCTGGCATGGGTCTTCGAGAAACAGAGACTTCCAAAGTAGTGGTGGAAAAGGCAGACAGAGAAGACAGAGTAGTACAGAGGCTGGATTGTATTGATTAATGACTCAGTACCAATTAGACAAGTGTACTTCCTTTGGATGTACTACTTTTGTCTGTAGCATTAACAAAGTCTCTGATATAAGAGCAGGGATCCATTTTCGGTTTGTATTTTATATGGGTTGAAGTAAGTTTTATCTCTGAAAGGAAAGCCAAGAAAGATCTTCAATGACGATGGGACCTAAAGTTTTTAGCAACCGTGGGAGATTTAATTGCATGTTCCTTTTCGTTTTTTACTTGTTTCAGCCATTTGTTTCCCTCGTCGCCTTGAAAGATTTTTGTCGAAAAAATCGACCCCACGGTTTTTATTTAAGCCTAGTACTTATTCTATCGGTCTCTTTTGGCGAACCACTGAGTTACAGGGACGTAAACACACCAACACTGGTTGTCAAGCAGTGGTGGTGGTGGTGAGGTCAAACACAGACACAAAGACACACACACATAAATATATACTTATATATACGACGGGATTCTTTCAGTTCCCGTCTTCCAAATCCACTCACAAGGCTTTGGTCGGCCCAAAGCTGTAGTAGAAGACACTTGCCCAAGGTGCCACGCAGTAAGATTGAACCCAGAACCATATGATTTGGAAGCAAGCGTCTTACCCCAGTGGCACGCCTGCGTTTATATGTTATTTATACATAATGAAGGATTTTCTTGGTATGGGTCAAGACTGATGTAACCCAGTGGGGAAGGCTTTCATAGTCTCTGTTCATAGACTCAAGGGTGATTTGTGAGTTACACATTTTGCCATGGGGGACGCTCGACTGGTGAAAATTGGGTGGTATCATCTCAGTTTCTGTTGTTCGAGAACAATAGTAAGCTATTTATGTGCAAAGCCTCGCACTTGAATGAATAATTACCGTAAGTACACATTTTAAGCCTAAGAAATTCTCTCAGAACTAGGGTCCGACTTATGTATAATATAATATAATATAATATAATATAATATATACGTATATATATGTATTTATGTGTATATATATATATAAACGTCAAGAATATACACACACACGCAGATATATATATATATATATATATTATATATATATATATATATATAATATATATATATATATATATATATCTGCGTGTGTGTGTATATTCTTGACGTATAGTAACAACATACCGTCTGGATGTAGGTTAGAAGCTGTTTACTTTACGCTATATATAAAATATGTAACTGTATTGTTTGGTGGAGTCAGTGGTCACCAGTGTAACGGCAAATGTTATTTTATGTGTTGGTTACCATTTATAAGGATAAGTTTAGCTGTTTGGAAGTTGGCATATATAACAGGTGATGCTGTTGCAGTTGCAGATGTGCACGATGAAAGAACAGTAATCTAAGTAGATGTCGACTTCAAATTTATTTATTTACCATTCATTACTTAATATAATGCCATGCCTCAACGGGCAGGTGTGTGTAATAATATAAGTGGAAAATGCATTGCGAGGCTGAGAGTTAATTTCTTCTTGTATATTTGTGATTGTGTTCTCGTCCTTGTGTAGTAGTAAACCACAAATAGTGATAGAGCGATATTGCAGAGAAAAGAAAGTGAGCCAGTGAAAGTTAGAGAGTTGAGGGAAGTTGTGTTTCATAGTCGCTGATTGTAGCTTTCTTTCTCCCTCTGGCCGTTTGTCTCAAGTAGCTGTCTGCTTGCGCCCATCTCTAGTTGGTCTCTCTTCACTAACTGATTTTGCCTTACCAAATTCTAGTATTTATGACTATGCAAAACCAGTCAGAAGGAGAAACACATCGTTGAGAACAATAGATTTTGTTGGGGGTACCTTTTATCTCCAACGGTGATGGTGATATCTAACTTTGCGGCAATTATAGACCTTCTCAGAATTTTGAGCTAAAAACTTGAGGTCTATTATATAAAATCGACTTGTACGCCTAAGTTTTCAGTAACTTAGTTTTAGTTTGTGTTATAATTCACTTCAGATCAATAGTTCACCTCATTGGAATAATCACCAAAATTGCATATCGTATTTTCCTTTTTATGGGTTACACTATGAAATTGACAATGACATCACGTCTACGATGATAATAACGGTGTTGAGATGATCACTATGATGACGAATAGACCAATGGCGACGGAGAAGACGACTATGACAATGATAGTGGCATCTACGGTGATGATAACGATAACGATGACGGCAATAGCGGCGAGGATGACGGTACGGTAGCGTTGGTGGTGGTGACGATGAGAACGGAATTGAAACGTTGACGAAGTTACTGTTTGCGTCTGAAGGAAAGAGACAAAAAATTAATGACAACTTATGTAAAAAGACATCGATGGGATATTAATGTAATAGAGAAGATAAGCATCACTAGATCTTTGAGTTATGATACATGTTAACACACACACGCACACACAAATATATATTTATTTTTATCGATACGGATGTACATTGGATAAATGTGTTTGAAAGTTGTGGCTTCTTTGGTGGAGAGTGTATATATATATATATACAAAGAAGGGCTCACCGACAAGGAATACGACTATATGACTAACTTCAAAAGTAAATCCAGTCAATTCTATGCTATTTCTAAGATACACAAAAGTAAAAAAAATAAGTAACGCATGTAGGGGAGCCACAGACATGATAGTCAAGGTACCTACTCCTAATAACCTCAAATTAAGACCTATAATAGTAGGCCCCACATGCGAAACTCACCACCTCAGTAACTTTTTAGCTACTCTCTTAAAACTATTCCTCAAGCATATCAAAAGCTACATAAGGGACGACCTAGATATGATCAATCACCTCCCTGAAACAATAAATAAAAACTCCCTACTAGTATCCTTCGATGTGGTCAACCTCTATTCTAATATTCCCCACAGCCTAGGAATAGAGGCAATCCAATTCTGGCTAGAGAATTACTCCAAAGAACTCCCACACCGCATCCAACAATAATTCGTAATAGAAAGAGAATAACTTCGTATTCAAAGATAACTTCTATCGACAGTGATCCAGAACTGCGATGTGTACGAGAATTGCTCCCTCCTTTGCTAACTTAGTCATGGGGTACCTAGAAATCAATTTTTATCGTAAAGCACTAGGAAAATACGGAAACCCATTCTCTCTGTACGTAGAAAATAACTGGAAGAGGCTTATAGATGATTGCTTCTTTGTTTGGCATGAAAGTATAGACAGACTTAAAGAATTTCAAGTACATCTAAATGGACTTGACATAAACATTCAATTTACGATGGAATATGGCCATCAACAACTTTCATTCCTCGACATCCTCATTAAGAAATCCAACAACAAAACAGAAAAAGGCATATACTATAGGCCCACGAACTCCAAGCAATATCTACCGTTCAACTCATGCCATCCCAGACATATTAGAATGAATATCCCTTTCAACCTGGCAAAAAGGATTTGCACTATAATATTTGATACAACCACCAGGGACACACGACTACATGAGCTAAAGGAGACACTCATCAGCAGGAACTACCCACCATCACCAAATGCTATAGGTTTTCAACGTACCCTACAACTTAACATCCTTGAACTCAGACATCCCAAACTAAAGAAGGATTTACAACCAAAAACCATACCATACGTATCCACACACAACCCCCGAAACAATGAAACCTTCGACACCATCCTCCAGAACATTCCTTTACTAAAAAGGGACCACAGAATGAATCAAATCCGCCAAACGCACATTATCATAAAGAGCAAAAGATAACCCAAACCAATGAAAAGTCTTCTAGCACAAGCCCAAGTAAACTCGTCAACAACTTTGAAGCTGTCAGTAAAATGATGCGGAAGATCTAACTAAGGTATAGGCGTCAACCTAATTGAGGGATCGGAGTTCTCCTTGAAATAGGGTCCACGTTTTACAGTGAAAAACAACTTGACATGTTCTTCGGAAAACCTAATATATGCGTTAACTTGCTCAGGGTGTCGAGATCAATACATAGGTCAAACCAAAAAAGCATACGCCAGAGGATGACCGTACGTAAATCCCAGATTAAAATACGGGAATATACAGGAAAATAGCATTAAGTGAACACATCGACATTTGCGGCACTAACGAACAACCCAAATTTAGAATTTTCCCCTCTATAAGTTTAGGGACAATGCAACCTATAATCAGCGCATTAACAAAGAATCATATTTCATCACAAAATATAAACCCCTTTTGAATGTTTCTACCACAGACGACACTACTACAAGGATCTTAGAATAATACCCATGATATACAAACGATATATTCAGAACAGTTGCTTCCCATGAATTTATTTAGATCAATTCCAGCCACTATTGCTACAACCACAACAGGTCACTTTTATAGAAGATTCCATGAACAGTCTACTACTGTCATACCACTCTCTTCTTCTTCTTCTTCTTCTTCTTCTTCTTCTTCTTCTTCTTCTTCTTCTTCTTCTTCTTCTTCTTCTTCTTCTTCTTCTTCTTCTTCTTCTTCTTCTTCTTCTTCTTTTTCAACAGTTAAACTCCAGAACCAGCATTTCTCTGCACCCATAATAATTATTTCTTCAGATCTGCTACTACTTACCGAGCCTTCGCAATGGAAGAAAAAAAGAGAGAGAGAGAGAGAAAGACTATTATTTTATTCTTTTATGGGTTTCAGCCAGAGGCCGAGGCCATGCTGGTGCACCGCCTTTACTGCATCCGCGGATTTTTTGTGTGAAGTAACAAGTTGGACGTTCCCGTTCTTCTTTGTACCTCTTGCCGTGATGTGGGTTCATCTGATATTGTCGATAAAAACTGTCTAGAGGTTTTTTGAATACTTACATGTCTACACCTTGCAGATCCCTGATGTTCTTTGGTAGTCCCTTGAATCCCATGATATTACGATATTAGGTTCGTATCCTCGATGGAGAAGATGAGGTTTTGGTACTGTGCAGTACCGTCCAGTTCGGAGATTGTTGTAGATTTAGATTCCGAAATTTGGAGCTAGACCCCACCCCATTATTTTCCATATGTACAGCACTGCATATCTCGCACGTCTCCTCTCCAGTGAGTAGAGTCTCAGGGATCTAGTTAAATTGATTCACGAAATCTGCATTTTTTAAAAGGAAGCAACCCCATCCCCCGAAAATCGGTTATATTGATGTACTTTTCCACTCTCATTGCTGTAAATCCATGATGTTGTAGTGAAAAAAAACGAGGTAAAAGTTACAGAGGTTTAGAAATCGAAAAAAATGTGTATTTTTAGCCAATAGTGAAACAGCTGTGTCAACTTAGCGGTGTCAACTTTAAGGTTGTACCCTGCGAAATTTATAGTTTAGCGTCTGTGAAATGACCTGTTACCTGTATTTACTTTATGCGTATCTCAGTATTATGTATACCTGTCATGTACATCCTTAACATATAAGTGTATGTGGATGTATGTATTCATATATAAGTTTATATGTACATGTGAATCGATTTAACTAGATCCCACACACAAAACACACACACATACAACATACATATATATACACACATACACACACATGCATACACACATGCACACATACACACACATGAACGCACATATATACCCCCCACATACAACACACACACACTACATACATACATGCACATACATACACAAATACACACATGCACACATACACACATACACACATATGAACGCACATATATACCCACACATACACACAACACACATAGATGCACACACATACACACACACACGAACGCATACATACCTCCTAACACACAACACCTACACATACATGTACGCATACATACACACACGTACATACACGCACACACACGCACGGCACAGACGTGGGCGAAGTGAAGCACAATACAACGTGCGGTTGTCATGGTTACAAGCTGTTAATGCCTCACTATCTGTTGGTTGGCTAAAATTACCCAAATTTCCCAACTTTAATGTCAAATAACGTCAGGTTCTTTAATTTACGAGATAAAGTAATTGGTTGATCGTAATCAAAATTCAGAGATGCATCGATACACCAAAATTGAAAGCAATCTGAGCAAAATTAAAGGTGTTTGATTTTGTGAATCAGTTTAAGTAGATCCAGTCCCAGTTCCTTCAACTCCTCCCAGTAGCCCATGTGTTTCACTGAGTCTATCTTATTTGTGTTAGTGGCGTTAGATCGCCTCTAGTTTTACACTCTGTGGGGACCACAGTTGGGAGCAGTAGTCCAGACGACTGAGGACAAAGGTTCTCCAAAGCAGAAACATTGTGCCTCTGTCCCTGGTCCTGAAAGATCTAAGGATCCAACCTGCCACCCGCCTGCATAGTGTTGCCATCTGAGCAATATGCACATAGAAATTTGAGTCGTTGCTCATGTGGATTCCCAGGTCGTGCACCGACTCTAACTCTGGAAGTACATTGCCTGCCGGTCCCGTGTACTTCAGCTGTAGTTTGTTTGTGGGGTGATAGCGGAGTGCTTGAAATTTATCGACATTGAACTGCATAGTATTCTCATCAGCTCATTTATATATTTCATTCAGCTCATTCAGCAGTCTTAGGATGTCAGTAGGATCCTTGACCGCCTGCAATACTTTTGTATAATCGGCATAGCTGGTGAATGTGGCTGACTCTATGGCTGAGGGCAGGTCCGAGGGAGCAACCAAAAACAGTAGTGATCCCAGCACTGTTCCCTGGGGAACTCCGATGAGGATTAGAGTCACTTCAGAGAGAGAGAGAGAGAGAGAGAGAGAGAGAGAGAGAGAGAGAGAGAGAGAGAGAGAGAGAGAGATAGAGAGAGAGAGAGAGAGATAGAGAGAGAGAGAGAGAGATAGAGAGAGAGATAGAAAGAGAGAGAGAGAGAGCACCATTTTCTGTATCAGCCTGACTTTTACCCTTCGGGAAATCATGCAGCCACTCTCCCAGTCTACCAGCGATACCAATGTCACGCAATTTCTGACATATCATCCCATAATCCACCTTGGAAATATTAAAAAAAAAAACATGTTATTTAATTTTTCTTCAATTTAATTTTTTTTCGGGCTTTATTCTTAGTTGAAAAAGTCTAAAATACTGGAACCGGTACTAATATGTTCTTCCTGATAAAATAATTTTAGCATTATCTACATTGTCTTATTTTCTTTATATATATATATATGGTAAATCCCAAGAAAACGAAGAACTAATACAAGAAAATAAAACAACAACGTAAGGATGTGGTACATGCAAAGTACTAGCAGACGCTCAGGGAAAGAAAGAAAGCTGGCTTTTACGTTGCGAGCAAATCTCTTCGTCAGAAACAGGAGACGGAAGAATATCCACACGCATACACACATACACACACATAAATATATATATACTTACACACACAAGCACACACATAAACACACACACACACACCACACACACACACACACACACACACACACACGCACACGCACACACAAACATATATGCACTGTGGGGAGGCTGAAACGTCCTTGGCTTTAAGGGTAACGTGAAAAGCCTGTAAAAGAACCTTCCGAGTTCTTTTACAAGGCTTAGAAAAACTGAAGAACCACTGCAATAAATGTGTGAATCTGAGAGGGGAATATGTTGAATAAAATCATAATTAAACTGATCCTCTTGTATTTTCTTTTATCCAAAACAGGAACTTTTCAGCACCTTGTATGTAACAATATACATACATAGATACATAGATACATACATACATACATACATACATACATACATACATACATACATACATACAAACATATATATATATATATATATATATGTATGTATGTATGTATATATCTCTATATGACCAGGAAATTACTTTTCTCAGTCCTGAAAGTTCAGCACCTTTTAATAGAGAAAAAAATGTTAGATTGAGTAATAGAAAGTCTACTAACTTATTTAGTTATGAAGAAATACCAAACGATAACCTATCCTACAAACTTAACATTGTAAATAATAATAACAGAGTATGCTTCGATATGAGACAGGATACAAATACGAGTAAGAAGCTTAGGTTAGATAAAAAAGGTGACAATGAAAAAGAAATGGTTATTCCTCCAGATAAGGGATCCACTAGAAATATATACAAAACTATTAATCATGTCACGACATTACAAATATGACTCGCCCTTACTTACACAAAAAATTTAAAGGTAAGAATCTCGTCTGGTTCAATATCTTATACAACTGAGCATTATCCACAAACATTTATAGAAAATTTATGGCTATTTTAGAAAAAACTTCCCTACTTCCCATACATATAATAGAATCTTTTCACGTAAGAAAGTTAGAATCTCATACTCTACTCTCCCCAATATAGGTACCATCATAGCTAGATTAAATAGGAAGAATATAAAATTAGCCAGAGTTGTTGATAATAATAATAATAATAATAAAATAATAATAATAATAATAATAATAATAATAATAATAATAAAAATAATGATAAAAATAATCATAACGATAGCAATAATAAAAATTATATTAATAATAATATAAATAGCACTGTCAACTATAACTTAAATCCACAAAATGAAAATAGTAGTATTGATGATGATGGGGTGAATTGAAGGAATAGCGGTAGCACTTCTAATAAAAACATTATGGATTGTAGTTCCAGTACATATATGGGCATGGAAACTATTAGTATGCCTGATGATGGAGAGGTGATTTTATATGATAATATGATTGAAGTGGAGTTAGAAAATAACAGATGTGAACATAACATACTTGATAATAGAATTATTAATAGAGAAAATATTAACAATAAAAATAAAAATAATAATTTTAATCTTAATAATTGTAATATTAATTATAACAATTCTCCTAGTTGCAATTGTAGAGTTAAATTCTACTGTCCGTTATTAGGCCAATGTCTTACCCAGAACGTAGTATATAAATGCCCAATAATAACTACAACTAATAATTATATTTACTTCAGTTGTTTGATTAATTTGAAACAGCGTATATAGAATCGTATGTCATCCTTTAATCTTAAACATAAGGCAAATTGTATGTCATTAGCCAGTAAGATTTGGGAACTGAAAGAAAGTGGAATTGGCTTTAGCCTCAAATGGGAAATAATAAGAAAAGCTCAGCATTATAGAAATAGTAGATATGGGTGAGAGCTGTGCTCTATGAAAACATATGAAATTTTTAAGCATAAAGATAATGGCAACCTGATTAATAATTGGTTAGACCTTAGGGTATCATGTGTACATAGTGTCACCCATACCTTCAAATATTTTAGAAAGTAGCACTTTATTGATCTTGTGATTTCAAACCTATAATGTACCTCTTAGTTTAAAATCAGTGCATAGGTAGCATGTCCTACAGTATTAATATTCCTTTAGTTACTACAGGATATCAGTCATTACAGATACAAGCTAAATAAGTAAATAAACAATTTTTAGTTTTAAATACCTGAATTATTACATATTTTCTATAAATCTTCTCTATTGAAGCTACTAAGTTGTATTTATACTTCATCATGATTTTTGTGATTAAGCTATTTTATATCTTTTTCTATAATGTTTCTACCCTATCTGATAATTTTAATACTTTATAATTGCCTTTAGACAAACCTACATTTTTGTACCCCTATAAATTCATACTTAGCTTATAAAAACAACATGGATATCTTCACAACTTAAAATTAAACTGCTTAGATTATAATCTAACTAATTTATAGTAAATTTGTTTTCTCACCTCAATGATAAATCTTCCTGATTGCCCTAAATTTTAACTTTATACAATAATGGCATTGTTTAAAATAGTTTTGGTAACTAAGATTTTTATCCCTTTCTTAAAGTGTTCTGTCCTCCTCATTTTGGTATTTATATTGGCTTTATACAAACAGCCCTTCAAATTAAGTATGCCTAAAAAACTTTAATATCATTTATGGATTAACACAAATAACTTTTAAAATCTATATTATACTTCTTAATTTAATATTAGTATATAATTAGCATGTCCTTTTTAACAACAATTATTCTTTTAACCAATACCAGGTTTCAGTCCTGATTATATAATAAGCTAAATAAGTTAATTAACAATTTTTAGCTCATAAAACTTAAATTATTATACATTTTCTATAAATATTTGCTATTGAAGGTTAATAAGGTATGAATATTTTATTATGGTCTTACTGATTAGGCTGTCTTTATTTCTTTTCTATGATGCTCTACCCTAACTGATTATTTTATCATCATCATCATTATTATTATTATTATTATTATTATTATTATTATTATTATTATTATTGAGTGAGTAAATGTAGCAAAAACCAAAGTAATAGTAAGCAGCAAGGCATACTCAACACACACCCCCTCGGGTAGGTGGCCCTGCTCAATCTGTAGGAAAGGTACAGGTAGAAACTCCATAAGATGCACCCAATGTAAGCTATGGATGCATAAGAGGTGCAGCAACATTAAAGGGAAATTAACAGATAAGATAGCTTTCATGTGCGGCAGATGCACAGGGGCAATAGACACAACAGACACTCAGAAAACAGATTCCATCACACTCCAGGGAAAGAAACTAGAAGTAGTTGATAGTTTCCGCTACCTGGGTGACCAAGTTAGTAGTGGAGGTGGATGCACAGAGAGTATCACCACTAGAATACGAATAGCCTGGGCAAAGTTCAGAAAGCTCCTACCCCTACTGGCGGCAAAGGGTCTCTCCCTCAGAGAGAAAGGTAGATTGTATGATGCATGTGTGCGAACTGCCATGCTTCACGGTAATGAAACATGGGCTGTGACTGCAGAGGACATGCGTAGACTTGAAAGAAATGAAGCTAGCATGATCCGCTGGATGTGTAGTGTCAGTGTGCATGCACGACAGAGTGTAAGCATCCTGAGAGAAATGCTGGATATAAGAAGCATCAGATGTGGTGTGCAAGAGCGACGCTTGCGATGGTATGGTCATGTACTGCGGATGGATGAAGAGAGATGTGTGAAGAAGTGCCACTCCCAAACAGTTGAAGGTATCAGGGGGAGAGGTAGACCCAGGAAGACATGGGATGAGGTAGTCAAGCATGACCTCAGAGCATTGGGCCTCACTGAGGCAATGGCGAAGGACCGAGATCTCTGGAGATATGCTGTGACTGCAAAGACCCGGGCTGCTTCCTGCATCAGTTCCACATAGCCCCTGTCCATTCAAAGTACTCCGGATCCCAGATCGTCCTGCTGTGCCTGAGGAGATCTGTTGAGTCAAGTACATGAACATGAACGTCGAAATAAATATCAATGGAAATAGGAGTTATGATGCCTGTGCCGGTGGCACATAAAAAGTACTATCCGAACGTGGCCGATGCCAGCACTGCCCCGACTGGCCTCTGTGCCGGTAAGACCATCCAAACGTTGCCAGCGCCGCCTTGGCTGGCTCCCGTGCCGCTGGCACGTTAAAAGCTCGAACCGATCGTGACCGATGCCGGACCCCCCCGGCCCCTGTGCAGGTGGCACGTAAAAAGCACCCACTCCACTCGCGGAGTGGTTGGCGTTAGGAAGGGCATCCAGCCGTAGAAACTCTGCCAGATCAGACTGGAGCCTGGAGCGGCCCCTGGCTTCCCAGACCCCGGTCGAACCGTCCAACCCGTGCTAGCGCGGAAAACGGACGTTAAACGATGATGATGATGATGATGATGATGAGAGAGCAGTGCATGCTATCAAAGTGACACTGGGGTAAAATATACGAAGCCCAGTATACCCATCATGACTACCCGTCTGATAAGGGTACACTAGGCACATGCATCACAACCATATGTGCACGACATGGTGATCTCATATCAAGATAAACAACACATGACCTTGCAAGTGGGGCACAGTTAGAATTTTCTTCTGGTCGAGTAACCCATCCCACTCAAAAAGTCCCTGAATAAAGGTTGTTTAAGGATGTTGAACAAAGCACCCACATTTCCAGAGGTGAATTATTCAAACCCCAAAGAATCCCTCTCAACACATGGCTATGATGCTGCTCCACTACTTCTGCTCGTGATCAGAGATGTACATATCGTCAGCCACTAAGGGACATGCTCAACTGGTTAAGGTCAAACAACTGACTGGCAAATCTGTGGTATTGAGCAGAATATTTGCTGTAGCCCATCTTTTATTACTATTATTATTATTATTATTATTATTATTATCATCATCATCATCATATCATCATCATCATCATATCATCATCATCATCATCATCATCATCATCATCATCATCATCATCATCATTATTTGTAGTATCATTATTATTATTATTATTATTATTATTATTATCATTATTATTATTATTATTATTATATTATTATTATTATTATTATCATCATCATTATCATCATCATCATTGCTATTATTATTATTTTATAGTAGCCTTAAATAAATCTAATCTTTGTACCGCTATTAATTCGTACTCAGCTTATATAAGCTAATACCGGTGTCTCAACAACTTCAAATAGTTCAATTTAATTAAATCAGTATATAGTTAACATGTTCTTTAACCTCAGTTGCTCCCTTATTAAATATCAGTTAAATCCATTTGATCAATCTCCATAGAAACCATATAATAAGTTAATATTTAGATAAGTAATAAGTAAATAAATATTAAACTATTTCTTTGCAATTTTCTTTTCCTACCTCTGCTGTGGTAAAAAATTTGGTATATACTCAAAATATTCAAAGAAGTTTTATCCTTTTGTTAAAATTTCAGTTTTAATAATCTTCTTGATTGCCCTAAATTTTAACTTTATACAATAAGACAATATTGTTTGAAATGATCTTTAGAAATTACTTGATTTATCTCTTTCTTAAATGGCTCTACCCTCCTAATCTCAGTATTTATAAGGGTCTTTATATAAATAACCCTTCTAAACAAGTACCACTAAGAAACTATAAATACCATGTAGGGAGTAACAATAATAACTTCTTAAACCTATGATATAACCCTTAGTTTTTAAAAAAAGATTAGTGTAAAATATGATTGTTCCATAACTTAAATATTTCTTCAGCTGATACCAGACATCAGTCTTTTATTAATATTAGCCAAATAAGTAAATATATAATTTTTAGTCTAATATATTTTGAATTATTATACTTTTTCTTTAAATTTTCTCTAATTGTGTTAATAAGCTACATATACTTTGCCATAGTATTAGTAATTAAGCTATTTTATTCCTTTTCTAAGGTGTTCTAGCCTATTTGATTATTTTGTTTTAGTCCATTATTATTTTATAATTAGCCTTTATTTATTTATAAAATAAGTCTAATTTTTGTATCTTTATAAATTCATACTCAGCTTATATAAAACTATACTGGTATATTCACTACTTAGAAAAAACTGCTTAGATTATAATTTCATTAATATACAATTAGCATGTTTCTTTACCTCAATACTCCTTTATTAATACCAGTATATACCAATCAATCAATATTCACAGATACCAGCTGATGAGTTAATATTTAAGTGTACAATATGTATAAGTATTAAACTATTTCTGGATAATTTCTTTTCCTCCTTCTATTGTAGTAAAAGTTTGGTATATACTCAAAAGTATTCATAAATTTATATCCTTTTGTTATAATATTCTTCTTAATAATCCTCTGAATAATCCTAAACATTAACTGCATACAATATAGCAACATCGTTTAAAATATTTAACTATAGTACTACATGATATGACTTCCCCTGTTTCATTATCAATGGTGTGCTTGTGGGCGACCGCCTTAATTGTCAGCTAACATCTTGTTTTAAGTTTTCCATTACCTAACCTCATGATATTGCTTCTAATAAATTTTGATTTTTATCACTATACCAACTATGATTTCTGTCTGCTCCCTCAGCCCAAACCCTAACAGATACTGCCCTTGGTCCCTCAGCCTTAGATATACAAGGATTTGATAAACTAGTCTTTAAAATTAAACTGACCCCATAAAAACAAAAAAATCAGTGCAAGGCAGAGTCTGTAACAATGTATATCTTCTTGATAACTTAGTAACTTCTATGCTGGAGTGAAGCCAGCATGTTCTTTGTCTATCTCCTTAACTTCTTGGAGATTTTAGGTATAATTATACTAATGTGTCCATCTGTTCTAATTTAATTAAATTCTATATCTTTGTGCAGCTGAAGATTAGTTTGCATTTTAAATTGATGTAATGATTGCATTGTTCAAGTAAATGGAGTTGCATGAAACGATCATACAGCATTACCTCTGGATATCCTTGTTGCTTATTGTGATTATATATATATATTTGTATATATATATGTGTGTGTTTATGTGTGAAACTGATTACTGAATATAATTTACGATTCACCCGTTTTAAAGTGCTGAATTCAAATTCCCCTGAGGTCGACTTTACCTTTTCCTGGGGTGTACCCGACTATCCCCCGACCCACAAATTTCAATCCTTGCACATCTAGTAGAAAGAATATTTATGGTGTTGTCTAGCCCCAGGCCAACTAATCAACGCCGTTCCACCCGAGACGAACCCACATTTTTGGGTGGGGGTTACCTAGAACTAAGTGTCTCGAATGAATTGGACCTTTTTTTAAAGGCGGTAGGTGTAACTTGAGGGAGATTTGGCAGTTATTTCTGACGGGCACATCGATCACACATAATAGCCGTTTTCATTGGCTCGTCGTATTTACGATAAATATTTAGGTAGGGTGCAATACTCTTCGTGTCTTCATAAAACAATAAAAAAAAGTCTGTTTTTCACATTTTATAGTTTGGTATGTAGCATTAGAAATGAGATGCAGGTATAAAACAAATATCATAATGTTCTGACAAGTATGTTAAACTTATCGAAAATTTCAGAAAAAACTAGATTTGAAGAAAAATTAAAATACAGAGCGCTAACATGTTTGCGCCAGAGTTATGTCCCTTGGACATCGCCGCCGAAATGCTAAACTATTCGCAATTATTGTAGATTTATTGTATTATCAGAGCTGATTGAAGATTCATGTAAGCGATTTTATGTGTATTTCGGATGTTGCATGTTCGCATGTTCGGCAGAGAACAAAGGAACTTGACATAATGCACGTAGATTGCTGGGGAATAAACAAGAAAGAACATGAAATTCGAAAAGAATCTTTTAAATAGGCGCAGGAGTGGCT
Organism: Octopus sinensis; assembly: GCF_006345805.1. Taxonomy (NCBI): domain Eukaryota; kingdom Metazoa; phylum Mollusca; class Cephalopoda; order Octopoda; family Octopodidae; genus Octopus; species Octopus sinensis. Next base: position 69,622,322 of record NC_043002.1, read on the forward strand.
GTGTGGTAAATAGCTTGCTTACCAACCACATGCTTCCGAGTTCAGTTCCACTGCGTGGCACCTTGGGCAAGTGTCTTCTACTATAGCCTCGGGCCGAACAAAGCCTTGTGAGTGGATTTGGTAGATGGAAACTGAAAGAAGCCCGTCATATATATGTATATATATACATATGTGTGTGTTTGTGTGTCTGTGTTTGTCCCCCCAACGTCGCTTGACAACCAATGCTGGTGTGTTTACGTCCCCGTAACTTAGAGGTTCGGCAAAAGAGACCGATAGAATAAGTACTAGGCTTACAAAGAATAAAGTCCTGGAGTCGATTTGCTCGACTAAAGGCGGTGCTCCAGCATGGCCGCAGTCAAATGACTGAAACAACTAAAAGATGTAAAAGGTGTAAACCACATACACACACATGTATATGTGCATGTGCGTGCATGTGTGTGTGTGTGTGTGTGTGTGTTGTGTGTGTGTGTGTGTGTGTGTGTGTGTGTGTGTGTGAAAGTGCAGAAAAGTTGTGAATGAACATCAAAATAACTGGAGTAAAATCTTAGAAGTCTGAGACGATATCTTCCGTCTTCAAAAATGTACCGAAAAATAGAATAAGTGTGTGTGTGTGGGGGGAATCTTTACTTATTTATTAGCTACCAAATGCAATTTTTATTGCATCTTCTTCGGGTAGCTTTTAAATACCTGCCACGAAATTACACTGAAATACAACTTCAACGTGTTTTTTTTTTCTGTGTCTTCATCTTCTATCTCCACAAACGCC
>NC_043002.1:69628087-69673087 GCF_006345805.1 Octopus sinensis
TGATGATATTCCAGGTTATACATGTAACCTCAATATAATTGACAAGTATAGGCACAAAAAAAAAATTACTTTTTTCCATAGGCTGAAACAGCTGTAAGAAATTTAATGATTCTAACAATTTATATTATGTCTTTTAATAATTACTTGTATTCTTATCTTAAATGTTTTGAATTTTATATTTTATACTGTATATATGTATGTTATTATGGTTGTAGTTTTGATAATTAAATAAGACAACTTTCTAATATCCTAAAGCTAAAGCTGATAAACCAGCTAATGTGTTTCTCCATTTTCTTATTTGTAATATAAATTTTATATATATATATATATATATATATTTATCAATATAGGGTGGCAAGGAAAATTTTTATAGAATTTTATTGCCACCAGCGGCCCAGTGGGAAAAAATTAAATAGTCATAGACCATTTTTAAGTTCAACATTAACAATTAAGGAACGGCCATAATAGGCCATTCACCCACTAGAAATAACAGCCAAAGCTTCTACCGCAAAAAGATTAAATCCGTAAACAGGAGAAAATTAAAAAAACATTTACCCTGTAATTTCTTGTACGGTATACCGTTTCATCCTCTGTTTAATGGCAAACTAACCTGATTAAATTAAATCAAGCCAATCTTCCATAAGCCCTCGGATTCTTCAGCAAGAAATAGCTCAAGACGGGACAGATATTTACACGAGGCAAACCCAATCTAGCCAAGGCAATATCTGACCTAAAATTTTCAAATCGTCGCACTCGCGCCAAATTTATCGGCAGCAAATAAATATCAGCCGTCGATTCCATTACGGAATTAACCAAAAAATTCATAATTAATCAATATAGGGTGGCAAGGAAAATTTTTATAGAATTTTATTGCCACCAGCGGCCCAGTGGGAAAAAATTAAATAGTCATAGACCATTTTAAGTTCAACATTAACAATTAAGGAACGGCCATAATAGGCCATTCACCCACTAGAAATAACAGCCAAAGCTTCTACCGCAAAAAGATTAAATCCGTAAACAGGAGAAAATTAAAAAAACATTTACCCTGTAATTTCTTGTACGGTATACCGTTTCATCTTCTGTTTAATGGCAAACTAACCTGATTAAATTAATCAAGCCAATCTTCCATAAGCCCTCGGATTCTTCAGCAAGAAATAGCTCAAGACGGGACAGATATTTACACGAGGCAAACCCAATCTAGCCAAGGCAATATCTGACCTAAAATTTTCAAATCGTCGCACTCGCGCCAAATTTATCGGCAGCAAATAAATATCAGCCGTCGATTCCATTACGGAATTAACCAAAAAATTCATAATTAATCAATATAGGGTGGCAAGGAAAATTTTTATAGAATTTTATTGCCACCAGCGGCCCAGTGGGAAAAAATTAAATAGTCATAGACCATTTTTAAGTTCAACATTAACAATTAAGGAACGGCCATAATAGGCCATTCACCCACTAGAAATAACAGCCAAAGCTTCTACCGCAAAAAGATTAAATCCGTAAACAGGAGAAAATTAAAAAAACATTTACCCTGTAATTTCTTGTACGGTATACCGTTTCATCCTCTGTTTAATGGCAAACTAACCTGATTAAATTAAATCAAGCCAATCTTCCATAAGCCCTCGCGAGTGCGACGATTTGAAAATTTTAGGTCAGATATTGCCTTGGCTAGATTGGGTTTGCCTCGTGTAAATATCTGTCCCGTCTTGAGCTATTTCTTGCTGAAGAATCCGAGGGCTTATGGAAGATTGGCTTGATTTAATTTAATCAGGTTAGTTGCCATTAAACAGAGGATGAAACGGTATACCGTACAAGAAATTACAGGGTAAATGTTTTTTTAATTTTCTCCTGTTACGGATTTAATCTTTTTGCGGTAGAAGCTTTGGCTGTTATTTCTAGTGGGTGAATGGCCTATTATGGCCGTTCCTTAATTGTTAATGTTGAACTTAAAAATGGTCTATGACTATTTAATTTTTTCCCACTGGGCCGCTGGTGGCAATAAAATTCTATAAAAATTTTCCTTGCCACCCTATATTGATTAATTATGAATTTTTTGGTTAATTCCGTAATGGAATCGACGGCTGATATTTATTTGCTGCCGATAAATTTGGCGCGAGTGCGACGATTTGAAAATTTTAGGTCAGATATTGCCTTGGCTAGATTGGGTTTGCCTCGTGTAAATATCTGTCCCGTCTTGAGCTATTTCTTGCTGAAGAATCCGAGGGCTTATGGAAGATTGGCTTGATTTAATTTAATCAGGTTAGTTTGCCATTAAACAGAGGATGAAACGGTATACCGTACAAGAAATTACAGGGTAAATGTTTTTTTAATTTTCTCCTGTTTACGGATTTAATCTTTTTGCGGTAGAAGCTTTGGCTGTTATTTCTAGTGGGTGAATGGCCTATTATGGCCGTTCCTTAATTGTTAATGTTGAACTTAAAAATGGTCTATGACTATTTAATTTTTTCCCACTGGGCCGCTGGTGGCAATAAAATTCTATAAAAATTTTCCTTGCCACCCTATATTGATTAATTATGAATTTTTTGGTTAATTCCGTAATGGAATCGACGGCTGATATTTATTTGCTGCCGATAAATTTGGCGCGAGTGCGACGATTTGAAAATTTTAGGTCAGATATTGCCTTGGCTAGATTGGGTTTGCCTCGTGTAAATATCTGTCCCGTCTTGAGCTATTTCTTGCTGAAGAATCCGAGGGCTTATGGAAGATTGGCTTGATTTAATTTAATCAGGTTAGTTTGCCATTAAACAGAGGATGAAACGGTATACCGTACAAGAAATTACAGGGTAAATGTTTTTTTAATTTTCTCTGTTTACGGATTTAATCTTTTTGCGGTAGAAGCTTTGGCTGTTATTTCTAGTGGGTGAATGGCCTATTATGGCCGTTCCTTAATTGTTAATATATATATATATATATATTATATATATATATATATATATATATATATACATACATACATACATACATACATACATACATACATACATATATCTACTAAATCCACTCACAAGGCTCTGGTCGGCCGGAGACTATAATAGAAGACACCTTCCTAAAGTTCCACACAGTGGGGGCTGAAATGGAACCTTGTGGTTGGGAAGCATGCTTCTTGTAACGCAGCCACGCCTGCACTTATCAACAGATAATGACCACAGATTGTCAAATGAATAATTTAGAAGAATAACAATGAGCATAACATGATATTCCATAATGTGTGGACCTGAAGAAAAGTGCCCATCAAAAGTATGCATTCACATTATAAGAAATATGAGTAACGATGCAGAAACACGTGTCTTACAGTCGGATCGTGTCAGTCATAGCCCCGTGGTGTATTTTCACATTCATTGTCTAAAAGAAGGGTTTCTCTCCCGAAAAAGTTTCAACAGCAAAGATTTTTTTTTCTATGTGGAGAGTAAATTAACATGTAAAATACAATTGTACAAACTTATAATATTATAATCATCATTGCTTAATGTTCCTCTCATAAGGGGTTTTTCTTTCCCGAAACAGCTTCTGCTGCGAAGGTTTTTTTCTATGTATAAGTGTACACGTACATGTTACATATAACTGTACACATGAATGTTTTAATCATTACTGTTTAGTGTGACTCTAATTGATTAATTCCAGCTTAACAAAGCTTTAGAAATATCAGCAAATGTATTATTTGCTGTTTAAACGTAAGAACAACAATTATTGCATTCAAACTGTGTTGTGGGGTGACTCGACACTCCCGCACGTGACTGTCAGGACTGGACATCTCTTTTGAACAGATGAGCCTGTAGATAGTTGAGGTCGAACTATGAAAGCGTTAGTCTCGTTATTGATTCTGCTTTGGAGTGTTATTGTGTGAACGGTTATAAGATAACCAATCTTGTTACATTGTTACATTGCTCATTATTATACGGTTATATTTGGTATTGTGATATATTGTTACACACACATACACATACACACACACACACACACACATCGTATATCGTCAGTGACGACATAGCAAACTGTTTCAGTGTTCGTAGCTGATGGAGGTATTGCAACCTAGAAAGCCCTGTCATACGGTCCATTGATGTCATTCGCATCCCAGTCGTGAGTTTTCGTATATTGTCTACAAGAACAATTTCTCTCCCGAGACAATATCTAATCATCATTTGATTGTATACATCTATATTAGGCACAGCACGACCGAATGATTAAAAAGTTTCTTTCGTAATCACGGGGTTGCAGATTCGTACTGTAAATCGGGATCGACCGAGCTTTTGGCTTTGTTTGTCTACGCTAAGCTGGCATTGGAACACTTGTATTACTGTTTGGCTAACATATCACCCCAGACAAACTTCTTGACCGATACTGCTGTCGGATGTTTTCAGCTGCGTCGGTACACGCGAAGGCGCTCGATTTGCATCACACGTTTTGCAGAAGATAATGAACTCACGGTGTGGTGTCTTGGGCAAATTCACCTTGAGTTGATACACGCCTCGGGTGTAAGTTCAATTTGCGTGGACTGAAACTGATCGAAACTCGTCGGATGGATCATACCTGCAACTCAAAGGTCCAGTACTATCACAGATTGTGTCACGATTATTCTGCATGAGGGTTACGTTACGAATATAGTAGTATGTGGAATACTCAGCCAGTTATATGTTAATTCAATGAACAAGTAACTCAGTTGATCGAATAACTGAGTTCACGTCGTCAAAACCAACGAACATCAAACATCGAGATAACTTTAGCTCTTGGTCCTCCAGCGATGCTCAGCGCATTGGGCGGCAAGCTTCCTTCACCGGCTTTGGACGGCTGCTACTCTTGCAAATAAATTTCAGGTTATGTTGACTGTTTTTAGGTCATATTGAATTGTCCAGCGCCAAGTGATCTTCCACCTGCCAACATGTGGTGCCCGAGTCCTGGCTGTTTTTGAGTGACATCTATATAGATCTCTATCACTTTTGAGTTTTGGTTCCTATTTTATTCAACTGGACGTTCATAGCTATTTGATGTACATAAAAAAAATTCTACTGTATTCTTATAATCAAATATTATCAAGAATTGTATAAAAAACAAATTAAAATATGTGTATTATTCTTTTACTCTTTCATTTGTTTTTGCCATTTGACTGCAGCCATGCTGGAGCACCGCCTTTAGTCGAACAAATCGACTCCAGGACATTCTTTGTAAGCCTAGTACTTATTCTATCGGTCTCTTTTGCCGAACCGCTAAGTTATGGGGACGTAAGCACACCAGCATTGGTTGTCAAGCGACACATATACATATACATACATATATGTATGACAGGCTTCTTTCATTTTCCATCGACGAAATCCACTCACAAGGCTTTGGTCGGCCCAAGGTTATAGTAGAAAACACTTGCCTAAGGTGCCACGCAGTGGGACTGAACCGGGAACCATGTGGTTGGGAAGCAAGCTTCTTACCACACAGCCACTCCTATTGCAGATAAATTTTACCTACAAAATCTTATATGGACCCCCAAACGCCTTATTGGACCCCATTTGAGAACCACTAGTCTAGATATAAATATAATCCTATAATTTCCGGGGACCTCGAAATAGGTACTTTTGGGCGCAGGAATATCTGTGTAGTAAAGAATTGTGCTTCTTAACCAACCACGTGGTATTCCTTTCATTTCTTGATTTCGGCTCCTTAAGCAAGTGTCTGCTCCTATAACCGTAAGCCTGATAATACTTGTGAGTGAATTTGTTAGACAAACTGTGTAGAAGCGTGTCACATATATGTATGCATGAGCGTCTTTGTGTTTGCATCCACATTGCATGACATACCCAAGGCCTAGCGGTTCAGTAAAAATATCCAGATTATTGGGGCTTATTTGTTCGACTGAACCCTTCAAGACGGTGCCCCACCATCGCCGTAGTCTAATGACTGAAACAAATAAAACTAAAAGAACAGTGAAAGTCCACAATGTTACAATTCTTCTACAAACTTGAGAGATGGTTAGATGGAAAGTTCAAAAGCTGTAGAGAGGTATAAAGTTCACTGCTTGACTAAGTTGAATAACAATAAAGGAGGTTGAATACAAGGAACTGATTTAATATTTGTAAACAAAACAGGTGTTTTGTTATGCTATTACGGATCGATGGCAGAATTAGAAGATGAAATGAAGAGAGAAGAAATTAATTACAAGGGTCTGATTTTGTAAGTCATAGGTCAAAATGATTGAGTGTCCCCCAGTGCTGGAAAAATACTTATTTTATTGACTTCCCCTCAAAATGTATACGACAAAGTTGAATGCAGAAGTAATAAGGATGAAATTAACCTAACACTCCACTGTCCCGTGCTCGGTTACCCCGAAGTCTTAATTAGATAAAAGAGAATAATAAAAACAAGCAAAGATGTTTTTTTTTTGAGATATTTTTACAATTTTATTTTAAAACTTTGATTCCCTCTCCAGCTGAAATTAGATCAGGAAGCAGGCAGTCTAGACAGATGGCGCTGAAATATTTATGCAATAAAAGAATATTTTATTACAGAAGTGTTGCACCTAAAAATATCAACATTTAGCGTTCATGAAAATGATATTTCATTCAATTCTATATATTTCATATCTGTACACTGGCAAGTATGGTTGTATATTGCCTATTGTTCTGGATCCACACTGAGCCAAAATGTCTGCAACTATGCCGAAAAGATCTTAGAGTGGCTCCAGAAGAACGCAATTTGATTTAGAAAGCAACAAAATAAAAAAATATATATATCAGTTGTTGTTATTACTGATATCTATTCTTTCTTTAGTTTTTGTCTATGGACTGTCTACACCTTTCTGTCACAGAGTTTTTAAAAATTCTTTCTCTTTTAACAGCCATCACTTGATTTTTACTTGTTTGTTTCTTAATATCTCAATTGGAGACGGCGGATGGTAAAGTAGATGGTAGCGTTTTCATCTAACTGAAGCACACTTCTCCGATTTCCAAACCGAAATTCTGGTTTTCGAATCCAATATCTTTAAGGGCAATATCTTTTACTGGCAACATTTTTGTCTGTTTGGTGTCAATTTCAAAAACAGTCTTGCCCCATTGGTTCATCTGTTGCTGTAAAGAAACAAGAAAAATACATTTTGTTTAAATAAATATGATACGAATACGAGAGGCAAATAAAATGAAATTTAATGATGCTGAAGTAATCTGAACATTTTGATTTCTAGTGTGAAACTAGATGCGCTACCATTGCATGGTCAATACAGATAAACTATCAAAGTTTTTCTCCTCACATTAGCAGTTAATCATTAGCACGTTTGCGATACTGTAAAATTTCAATTTCTCATTATCTTCTTCGGAACTACAAAGTAACTTGAATCTATCACCAAAAGCGAATAAACATCTGTAAAGGATACTATACACTTGTTGCTTACATTGGTTAACGTTTCCTACCTCACGCTACTTAATGAGTGTTAAGCTTGCAATCGCTTTACACAAATTACAGTGCCACTTACTAGAGTCAGGTATGATTCTTTTTATCAATCCAGGTGATTAGAGATGTATTTTTTTATACTTGTTAACGCTTCTCAATTAATTACTGCCATTAAGCATATCTTTTTTTCATTTTAAACTGAAAGAAATACATGTTGGGGCTCTTCATGAAAAACAAAAATTAAGTAAGGCCGTTTTTCTTCCCAACAAAAGATTGGCATTTAGGTAATTTAGCTGCATAATATTTCAGCTAAATACGAATCAGTTAAAATAATATTTCGGTAATTTCATGTTCATTTAGCTTCCTTTCATTTGATTTTAATTAATATTTCCAATTTGTTGATTAAATATTTCATGAGATTTAATGTATTAAAAGTACTACAATTTAGAAAAAAACAAAAAAAAACCCCAAAAACAAGGAATGAAGAAAGAAAATGAAATATACTTACTTGACAGCTATCTAATCTTACATTGTATGTTTGTCTACGTAATTCGTGATTAGCATAGAATTCGTCGCCATTGTAAGCTAAGAATCTAATTCCAGAACTCCTTGAATTGAAGCAGTTGTATGTGATGTTCTGACGAGCACGAACAGAGTGGAGATGTAAGAAGTTAATCTGGCTGGCTTCCATTTTGCCGTATGTCAACTGTAGTGGAAAGAGAAATAGGGAAAAAAAGACAATGAGAATAAACCAATATGTGAATTATATATATAAAAAAAGTCATAATAAATATCTGTTTATGTTTAAGTTCGATTCAATCTGAGTTAATTGCTTGAACTTGCAGTATAGCCAGGAAAGTCAGAAGAGCCAGAATAGCTACCTCTCTTTTTTTCTTCTTCTTTTTTTTCTATTTATCAAGGATATTCAATTTGTCTTTGAAGATATGATATTTACGTACTTTGATGAATAATATCCGGTAGAATAAAGAATCTTGCTTAGAAACGTTTGCAAGACATTTAAACTTAAGTTATAAACTGGTTACTAAAAAGCTTATTTATGCAGAATAATCAGTATATCATTAAAAAATCAGCACATAATATTTTAAAACAGAATACTAATGTTGAATGTTATGCCTTGGTTAAATGATACTACAGTTAAATAATAATAATAATAATAATAATAATAATAATAATAATAATAATAATAATAATAATAATAATAGTTTCAAATTTTGCTACAAGGGCAGCAGTTTTGAGGGAGAGGATTAGTCGATTACAGCAATCTCAGTGTTTAACTGGTACTTATTTTATCGACCCTGAAAGGATGAAAGGCAAAGTCAACCTCGGCAGAGCTTGAACTAAGAACGTAGCAAGGGGCGAAATACTGCTAAGCAATTCGCCCGGTGTGCTAACAGTTCTGCCAGCTCACCTCCATAATAATAATAATAATAATAATAATAATAATAATATAATAATAATAATGATGATGATGATGATGATAATAATCTATTTAGTTTTTTTTTTCGCTTCACTAAAATGAAGCAAAAGAAAAAGTTTACCATAACCAAGTTTCAAATGTGGTTATTTTTTAAAAGCTTACCTCATCTTCTTGAACAATTTCACGAACAAAGTATTGGTCAGGAGCGGTATTCTTTGTCCATACTGCATTTTTGAACTGAAATTGAAAGACGTAATAATCAAATTTTTAATTCATTAGTAATATATATATAAATACATACATTTAACTAGACACAAGGGCAAATGTCACAGGTTAGTGGATAGCTGCATGATGGATAGTAGAGCACCGAGATAAGGCAGCTCTTCAGATAACGTTTTCCCTTTGTTTTATATTTTAGGTAAACCATCTATTGTAGGTTGTTTTACTAACCACGTGGTAATAAATGAGAAAGTAGCTTTCGGGGTGACATGATCTCAGCAATTAGAGCGACATAAAGAACACTTTAGTCGGAGACTCTACCACCCGACCATCAACTCTGCAATGTAAGAAATCAAACTGACATCTTCATAAACGCAGTGCCGTTATGAAGTTAAATCGAGACATTACTGGTATTTACTGATGAGTGTTTCGTATCTCACCAACGCCCGCAGGTGATGAAAGGCAAAGTGGACACTGTCGGAATTTGAAATTAGAGTGCAGAGGAGCCAATCGGTAGGGTAGAAAACATATGAACCAACGCTCTGTATGTAATACCAAATATTGTAATAAGTGAAATAAATCAAACCGCTTGGAAAGTAGGAAAGTTTTATATGGAAATTAGCCAGTAAAATTCGCAATCACTTTCAGTTATAAGTTCGATAAAACAATTTTATCTTAACAAAATTGTTTTAGTAATCTGAGTATATATACCAACGTGAATCAACAAGATGAGTTTGCGAAAAAATTTTGATTCTCTTTTTGAAGTCGTTTGATTTTATGTTGCCAATATCCCCCTGAAAATAGCATCATCACGTTTTTACATCTTTATATAATAAATTGGTTAAAGAAAAATTATGTGTCTGAAAAGACTTACTTCAACATGATCGGGTGTGAGACAGGTCTCTCCGGTATGCATGTTACAGAAAACTTCGAAAGCATCAGAGATAGAGTCGCCATTAGGATCAATGAAGTATTTGCCTGAAACGAAAGAAGATCCCAGTGTAAAAAGTATGACTTTTATAAATGAGCAGTTCGTCTAATGCTTATAATTTTATTCCATTAGTTTTCCCGTCGACTGAGGCAAAACAATATTCTTTTTTACTCTAGGCACAAGGCCCAAAATTTTTGGGAAGGAGGCCAGTCGACTTGATCGACCCCAGTACACAACTGGTACTTATTTTATCGACCCCTAAAGGATGAAAGGCATAGTCGACCTCGGCGGAATTTGAACTCAGAACGTAAAGACAGGCGAAATACTGCTAAGCATTTTACCCGGTGTGCTAACGTTTCTGCCAGCTCGCCACCTTGAGGCTAAACAATATCAACATTAAATGCAACATATGAAGGTCCGTGGCTTTGTGATTAGGGTATCGTACGATTTCAAAATCGTGGGTTCCATTCCCAGTCCGGATGGAGGGTCATATTCTTGAGCAAAACACTTCACATTACGTTGCTCCACTCTGCTCACTAGTAAATGGGTAACACTGTGACAGACGGGGTTAATGTGTTGGTCTGCACGCCTAGCAATCAGAGTGGTATCATTCGAAAGCTACAACAATGCGAGTAATTGCGTTGTGATCAACGATGTAGTGGATACAGTGAAATGTCAAAGACAGTGGGGGTGGGGGGATGAAGTGGGTGAACAAATATTCTATCATATTCTGACAATTGGCTTGTTCACCAGCACATACTGATGCTATGGTTCGTTATAAGTGGAAAAAAAAAGCATTCCAAAGGATACACAAGTGTGATTCAGAAAGTTATCTCTTATTCATTCCTGGATCATCCTTTTGAGAAGAATAAAGCGATTGATAAAACTGATAGAGGGAAAGAACATAGAGATGGAGAAAAACTAAGAGAGCAAGGTGAACAAGAAAAAGAAGAGAAAGAGCAGAAAGGAAGAAAAACTCAGAGAAAAGAATACTGACCACTGTCCAAACGTTTCTTCTCACTGTTGATCAAGATATCGTTGCAGGTAGATCCAGGATTGTGCTTGGAACCGCTTGGTTTCTTGACACGGTTAATAGCGCCAAGAGCTTGATTAAGAACAGTCATTGCATCACCTTGAGGCTCATCACCCTATTAAAATAAGTATCTAGTTATAGTTACAATATAAATTGTTATTTCTTTATTGCCCACAAGGGGCTAAACATAGAGGGGATAAACAAGGACAGACAAAGAGATTAAGTCGATTACATCGACCACAGTGCTTAACTGGTACTTAATTTATCGACCCCGAAAGGGTGAAAGGCAAAGTCAACCTCAACGGAATTTTAACTCAGAACGTAAAGGCAGACGAAATACCGCTAAGCATTTCGCCCGGCGTGCTAACGATTCTGCCAGCTCACCAATTTAGAAATAAATTGTGTTTATATTTATCGATATTTTCCAATGTCTTTGTATTTCATCAAATTATACGGCTATATTAACGAAAAGTTATTTGTTACTACTTATTGACGAAATGTTGTGTACTTGTAAACTTTCAACTTACGTAATATCTATCAGCTGAGTCGGGTCCTTTCACTGGGTTTGATGGGTAGAAAGGTGCACTTCCGGCAGATGCGTAGCCCTGTAATATTTAAAATAGAAAGAAAAAATTATTTTTCTCGTGAACAGTGAAAAAGAACAACTCATATAAGTAAACAGCTAAAAAGATTTTAAATAAAATTACTGCAATGTATTTCTTTCCATTAATAACTTCTGTTTCGGCTCAAAGCCATAAATTTGGAATTGGACATTTAAATCCATCCAGTAATGGTCTAGCATTTATTGTATTTAAGACTGCCTCGATTTTTGCTGTAAATAACGAAATTTACCGAAAGGCGTTGATAAGCAATTTAAGTTTATAATATTCTTTCTAATTAGGTACGAAAAAACTGAAATTTTTTTTGGTGGGGAACTAGTCAATTACATCACCCCTTGTGCTCAACTAGTAATTTATTTTATAGACTCTGAAAGGATAAACAGTAAAGTTGACCTCGGCGGAATTTGAACTCAGAATGTAAAGCCGAAGAAATGCTAACGGTTTTGTCAACTCACCGCCTTCAGTTTATATTATAACAATGATAAAGAAATTCGACAAAATACTTACAGGTGGTCCAGGTGGTCCAGGAGGTCCAGTGTTACCCTAAAATATCAAAAAAGAAACATTATTATTGATTATATCAAATTTGCAACGATACATTTATATATGCATACACATATATACACATAAACATATATATATATATGTGTGTGTGTGTATATATGTGTATGTCTATATGTATGCGTATGTATACATATATATGCATACATATGTATATATATATATATATATATATATACATGTATATATATGTATATTTACATATGTATACATATATGCATACATATACACACACATATATATATATAATACGTATATACATATATATATATACATATATATATATAATATATATATATATATTATATATATATATATATACATATATATAATATATATATATATATATATAAATATATTTACATATACATGTGTGTATATATATATATATATATATATATATATATATATATATATATACGTATAATATACATATCTATATACACATATATATATATATACATATATATCCATATATAGATCATATATATCCATATATATATATATATCATATATTATATCTATATATCTTCTGTGAACAATTCATCTACTAAGAAGAATTCCTAAGTTCGACGAATGAATTTAGCACAAATATGAAAGCTTGGAAAGTATGTTTGTATGTAAGCAGAGAGGGAGAGAGAGAGAGAGAGAGAGAGAGAGAGAGAGAGAGAGAGAGAGAGAGAGAGAGAGATAGAGAGAGAGAGAGAGAGAGAGCGAGTGAAGTAGTTAGTGAGAGAAAGAGGGAGAGAGAGATTGCTAGAAAAACATGCAGAGAAAATGAGAGCGCAGATAATCTGCATGTGTGTTAGCATTATAATAAAGAAATAAATATAATGAGAAACTTACAGGTCGGCCATCTTTACCAGCTGGTCCACGTTGTCCCTAAAAAAAGAAATACCAAATGCTATTAATTTCGAATATCTTTATCACGTTAATCACTATAAATGAATATTTTCTCACAGGAAGCTATCTTCTTTACTGAAATGTGTGGTGCAAAATTTTGAAAATAGAAGAAAATAAAGAAAAAAAAGAAAAATATATATTTAGATGGAAATACTCACAGCGCTTCCGGGGAGTCCGGGTGGTCCAGCTTCTCCATCTTGACCTGGGTTTCCAGAGGATCCAGTTCGGCCCTACAATTAATGAAAATGAAACATCGATGATAAATAATTTCAAATATCAAGATCTCCCTCATTATTTAAATATATATATATATATATATATATATATATATTGATAAAACGGTAAGATAACAAAAGAAAGAAAGAGACCTCAATATTATGTAAATAGAGAGATGCAGTACGGAATTTTGTCAGTGAACAGGTCGCTGTTTCAAATCGACGAAAATATTTTGACAAATTCAATTTAAATGTTGAAGTGTGTTTTTAGATGGCTTATAAACACCATCTGCACTGCAATTGTTTTTGTTTCAGCACACGATCTCAGGTTAGATAATTTGCTATGCAAGTACATCTCTGTTGTATTATATATATATATCATCTTTTTTTCTTTTACTTGTATGACTGCTGCAGCCATACTGGGTCATCGCCTTGAAGGGCTTTAGTCGGACAAATCGACCCCAGAGCTTATTTTTTTCAAGCGTAGTATTGATGTTATCAGGATCTCTTTGCCAAACTGTTAAGTTATGGGGTTATAGGGGACATAAATACACCAAAACCGGTTGTCAAGTGGTGGAGGTGGTAAACGATGACGTCAGATGAGTGGAATGAATATAAACTTACTCTTGGTCCAGAAGGTCCAGCGGGTCCTGGAAGTCCAGCCTCTCCATTGCTACCTTGTGGTCCAGGGTTTCCAGGCATACCTGGGGCTCCTGTCCATCCTTTGTCTCCCTAAAGTTTTGTAATACAAAAGAAAATATGACGTCACTGAAATCATTACGAAGTTATACAATTGACTAAAATCAGATTTTAAAGAGTAATTGACTATTACGCATGCGTGTATTAGGCTTGTGTTTATAGTTATAGTTATAAATGCACGGGGAGAAACATTACCTTAGCTCCAGAGTGTCCGCGTTCTCCGGTTTCACCAGCAGGGCCAGCAGGTCCCTATAAGGTAAAAACGCAAATTTTATAGTTACATCTATATTTATTCATCAATGAAGGTATAAACATGCTCACTCACACAATATGTATATACATATGTATACATACGCATACATACATACATACATACATACATACATACATACATACATACATACGCTCACAGTGAGTCTGATGTTCTTATAATCCATACAATATTGGACACTTATAGCCATTTCTAAAATTATTGGTTCTAAAGTGTCTACCCACTCACCGCTTTCATTTCTAGAAATATTGCGATTTAAGTAAAGACTCTCATCGAAAAAATAAAGTATTGTCTTAAACATGATATTGTCTTCTTGTGTAAATTCGTAACTTTTTACTTTGGAGACTAGAAACAGCAAGTTTCTAAAGAGCAAAGCCAATAAATGTGAAACTTATGTTCATCTCGAATCATTTAATATTTGACACAAAAGTTGTCTATAATAGCAGAGTAGTATAGTAATAAATTTTTATACATCTTGATTTTAAAAGGCTGCACCTGGAATATCTTTTGATGGCTTAATATTTTATCGTATGATATACTAATTATCTAGATAATTAGATCAGAGTTTTGTGAGCCATTTGTTACTGATGAAGCCTCTGAAATGCCGTTAACACCGATCTTCTAACAAAAAATAATCCTATAGAGTGAAATAAGTTATAAGGAGAATGCTATCATCGATACATTTGTTTTAAAACACAAATACGAAAAACATTTAGATACACAAACTTGTTCATATAAAAAGTTAAAGCAGAAAATTAAATTTCATTTTTAAAGGTAGCTTCAGTTAGAAGTATAATTAACAATATACTCACAGTAGGTCCACGGGGTCCAGTTGGTCCTTGAATTCCCATTGGTCCACGTTCTCCCTAGAACAAAACAGGCATTGCATAATAATAAGAACAAACGCTTCTGATAAAGGCACAAAGTTTCAAATATAAGGGAGGAGCGACAGTTGATTAAATGCACACCAGTGCTTCAGTGGTACTTTATTTTAACAATCTTGGTGGAATGAAAAGGGGAAACTAATCTTGGCAGGATTTGAAACCAGAAGAGAATGGGTCGGGAGAAATATCAGCGTTCTAACAATACTCTCAATTCACCGCCACAATGATAATGATAATTATGGTTTCAAATTTTAGCACGAGGCCCGTAAGATCGGGGGTGGAGGTAAGTCAATTACATGAACCCGACAGCTCCACAGCTACTTAATTTATCGACTCCGAAAGGATAAAAGCAAAGTCGACCTCGGCGGTATTTGAACTCAGAACGCAAAAAAGCTGCAATAAATACTTTAAAGCATTTCTTCTGACGCTCTGCCAGTATGCCAATAAAAAGAATAATCAGACAAAGCACAGCAAAGACTGCTGCACATATAAGCAGTGAGTACTGCGCCTTTAGAGCAGAGAAAATGGGTGGGAAATTCTTAAATGTTTTCACGTCAAAGAAATGGCAAACTGCTCAGTGGAATTTAGGTACTGAATTGAAAGTGTCTGTGAATACGATCAGGCATGGCAAGCCAGTTCTGAGCAGACGCTTTCAATATTCCCGTTGTTCTAAGATGATTAAAGGAAGTACTCCGACGAATGTTTTGGAGACAAAAAACTATTACAAGCAAGGATAGAAACGTTATAGTTTCTGCTTTTTTTACGTATTTGTGTGAAAATAAGAAACAAGGAGGACAAAACAAAATATTTTACATATGTGTGTATGGTATGTATATACATGTTTATATATGTGTATATGTGTTTGTGTGTCTATATAAATATGTGTTTGTATTATTATGTGTGTGTATATAAATATATATATATATATATATATAATATATATATATATATATATATATATATATATATACTGAACAAATCTAGAATACTTACGCGTTCTCCACGTTCACCAGAGGGTCCAGGTTGTCCAGTTGGTCCACCCAATCCCTAAAAGAGCAATATTTCCACTTTTAGTTAACACTCAACAAAAATTAATAGCATTTCTTACAATTACCGGTCCAAGGGGTTTAGATGAAAAGCAAAGTTAATCTGGGAGGTATTTGAACTCAGAAAGTAAAATTTCGCAATTAATTCGTTAGACACTTAGTGAGATACTCTACCGATTCAGCCAACCCATAGTCATATAATTTTAGTCCTGGCTTTTGATAATTTAGAAAATCTTGAAGAAAACAGTACATAAAAATTATTCAGTAAAGCGAAAATAACACTCATCAATTTTTAGTAAATATATTTACCTGAATACCAGGTGCACCTTGAGATCCAGGTGCTCCACGTGGTCCAGCAGGTCCTTTCTCTCCAGGTCGTCCGAGGAGACCGGGTGGTCCTCTTTGTCCGGCTTCACCCTTAAAGGAGAAATGTGATCACTTAATTTTTTAAAACCTTTATATTTAAATATATAGATCAGACAGACAGACAGACAGACAGACAGACATAGACAGACGCTTACATGCCTACAGGCACACACACATACAAACACATGCATGTAAGTATGTAGAGATAGACAGAAAAACAGATGGACAAGGAGACATGGTCATAGAGACAGACTTAGTTACAGAAATACAGAAAATGAAACCCATGACATTAAAATAAACAGAAATGGTAGATGATATTTAAATTTTGTCAGATTGAGGGAAAGTATGAAATGATTATAAACAATGTGAATAAGTATAAGTTCTAGTTATAATACGTACAGCAGGTCCCATTTCTCCGGGGTTTCCAGCTAATCCAGGGGCACCGACAGGTCCAGTCAATCCTGGTGCGCCATCAACACCATTTCTTCCGGGTTCTCCAGGAGTACCCTAAATTAAGGAAAATTTAATACAGTCAGTACAATGATTATAATTCCGATCGTGCTGAACAAATTCGATGAGACTCTTGAGAAAACTATTAAGCTAGTGATAACCTCGTCCAACTTCACTGATCTTCATTTTCTCAGTTATATCTCTCCCTAATTTTCTTCCTTCACTTCTTTGATATCTTTCACCATCAACATCTTCATTGATAATTTCTTGTTACTTCACAGAGGTTACTATATCACTTCAATGATATCTTTTTCTTCCTTTACCGAAATAATCATTTTTTAATATACTAGTAAGCGACTAGTATATTTATTTCAAGATGGTACTTATATCTTATGGCTCTCGCACATTCCAAATGGTCCCTACACGCTGAATCTAGTAATGATTAGATATTCTTGACTAAACCCTAATATTTTGATTGATAAATACTTAAGGAAAACGAAAACTCTGTAAAAGAATCATGTTTAACTTACAGCAGCTCCAGAAAGGCCACCAGGTCCACGTTCACCTTGTTGTCCAGGGAATCCAGGGGATCCTCTCTCACCTTGTGGTCCAGCAGGTCCAGGGGCTCCAGCAAGTCCCTAAAAGGTTTAAGATTGGAAAAATATATTCAAAGAATGTGAACAATCTAAAACAAAATCATTATTTAAAACGGGTTACTGAAAATAATTCAGTCAAAATATTATTATTATTGATATATATCCTAGTTACGAGCATATTATTGATATGTATAATAATGTTGCCGTATATAATATTGATATGGATAATTTTATATATATATATAACGAATGCGAAGAAAAGATTCTAGGTGAGGGACATCAATGATCTCGAACAAAAACAAAGCATGTGTAACTAGTGAAATGAAATAGCACTGCGGGGGATAAAAACGGTATCGCAGAATTAGAGTAGTTTGATTGCACATTATAGCACAGATACTGTCATTAAGGTATTGAACGATAATGTCTTGAAAGCAATACTTACAGTGTTACCGCTTTCACCTCTATCTCCGGGTGCTCCATCATTACCAGGGGTACCTGGGGCTCCAACTTCACCAGGATTTCCGGGGATTCCAGATTCTCCTCTTTCTCCCTATAAAGTGAGCAAAAGAGAAAATAACTTTATTCATAGAAAACGAAGCAGAAACAATATAACTCTTAAGGAACAATATAGTTATTTTAAATTCTAACATTATTTTAATGCACAATGCCACATATCCTAAGGGAAGAAAGTAATTGATTAAATCGACTCCAGCACTTGTGTGCTGAAGGCGCAACACCTAGTAATTAAGGTGCTCAACTCACGACTATAAATGTCAAAGGATCAATTCTTAGACTGGGCGGCGCGTTGTGTCCTCGAACAAAGCACTTCATTTTACGTGGCTCAGTCTCCTCGGTTGTAAATGAATACTAATCGAGTGGTGGTGCGGCTCTCTTTCCTTTCAGCTGTCATACTCTGAATATTCCGTTGAGTCAAAGGGTGAGAGTGTTGAGAGAGTGTCTATGTATGCTCACGACTACATACGGCAATTAGCTAAAACATGGTATATGTTACCAAGCTATATACGTTCGTAGGTGAGAGCTGATTTTAAAATTGAGGGCTATTGCTCTTATCCGAAAGGATGAAAAATAAATCGGTCTCAGCAAAATTTACTCGCCAAAATGTAAAGAGAAGTAACTAAATACCGCAAGATACTTTTGTTCGGGCTGTAGCTATTCTGCTATCAAATGATATATTGACAATTTCAACCTGCGTTAGATTTCGGTAAAACAAGGTTTGTCTTGTAGCATTAGAGTTGGTGTCTATATCTGTAGCATTAAGCAAAGAAGCGACACATAATTCTTCTCTAATTAAATTTATTGCATGTTCTTGACTGTAATTGATGCAGAACCTGTAATCTATACGACTGCTACTTTTAATCAGTTTATTACATTTTTTTGTTACCAATCTAGTACATCTATTCTAGTTCATCGCAGGTATCTGGTTAAAAAATACCGTGTTAAATAAACCTGTGATAAGTGAATAATAGAATGTATGGAGGAGAAACAGGTTTCGTTCCGAGATCCCGAGTTGTCCTAAGCATTGTGGATGGTCCTTGGAGTGCACCTTTGCCGTCCAAGCTGAATCTTTGACTGATCACAGATCCGTGTATCACAGATCAATTCTTGATAAGCGTAATGTTTATTCACTTATGCGTACTGTGTTATCCCAGATCAGTGATGAGTTGCTCAGTGATAAACGAAGAGAGTTGTATTTTTTTTTTTGCTTTAAAGAAAGTCTTGTTTGATATTATTCTTATTCGGAGATGAATACTGGATAACGAGTTGCTCTAGTCCTATATGTTTCGAATAAGGTAAGGTCATTTTAAAAGAATTCATCACATAAAAAGAAAAAACAAAACTTGAAATGTGTTTTCCAAGCATAATATTTTTACATTGTAATGTAGAAAGGACTACCAAATCATTCTATTGCATTATAGCTATGTAAATCAAGACAAATTTCGAAGTTGTACGAATATCTATATTTAACTATATTAAAATTAAAATGTCTGATTATGCTTACAGGTGGTCCCATTGGTCCAGCGGGTCCGGGTTTTCCTGCAAGACCTGGTTCTCCACCAATACCTTGTGGTCCAGCATGTCCTGGGGTTCCAGCGTTTCCGGGAGTTCCAGCAGCTCCACGGTCTCCTGTTGCTCCACGACGACCAGGAGATCCATCTTTGCCCTAGAGCAGAAAATATAAAGAAACATGATTTGAATGTTACTCAACCAGAAAAAGAAACAAGTTTTTAGACAACATCTATGCAGTTAGAAAATATGTTTAAGTTGCACACTTGTCAGCTAAGTTAACTTGTAACGATAATAAACAATCGAAAATGACTGAGGCGTTTGACTAATAAAAATCTTATTGAACTAAAGGACGATTTTTGATACTAAATATTCGTGAATTCGACATTTATAACATCAGTGCCATTTATACATACATGTTAGCATCACGCAAACTTTCAGAATACAAAATATACATACATGCAAGCACGAGTGTGTCTGTGCATAGCTATGACGATTACATATAAAGATTCATAATAAATAAACGTATAGTACTAGAAAAGAATATATGTAAACGTTGTTATCACTGATGATAAAAGTAGACCTTAGAATAATTACATCAACGATGAGGCATCTAGTAAAGTTTAGAGAGCTATAATCATGTCGTGATGTCATTTCCTATCTTAAACTTTACTGTCTTGTGATAACAGCATAAAGAACACAGATCAACTTGCTCTCTTTATAAACTTAACTTTGGCATCATGGTTATCCTTATAATCATCGTTTTACGTTCGTCTTCCCATGTTTCCACGTGACGTCCGTTTTCCCATGATTGTGTCTCTCTTCCAGCCACCTAGACCATTCTTCAACCATACGTTATGTTTTCCCTGAATTTTCTATTCGACAGCTCCCTTGCATTTGGATAGCTTTGAACTTCATTACCCAACTGCCATCCTTCGTCACATATCTACACTAGCGCAGTCTCCTCTCTGGCACCCTATATCTAATTTTTTTACACCCGATTCAGTTCTTCTCTGTCGTTCTTGCATATTAACATTACACATAAAATAGTATTCGGAATTACTTACAGCTGCTCCGGTTGCTCCGGCTTCACCAGCGGGTCCACGTTGTCCAGAAGGTCCTGAGGGTCCAGGTGGTCCTATATCTCCTTTACCTCCTGCAACTCCAGCGGGTCCCTATAGAAATGATAAAAATTAGGATATCATTGTTCAATGAAACATATATCATCAAGTTTATGATGTTATACTAGGAAGAAACACTTTAAAACAACAGAGTTACTATCATAAAAAATATTGGTTTAATATCTGTTTATCGGTCAAGCAAGTATAACAGAAAAATATAAAACTGATTGCTGTATAATAAAAATCAAATATTTATTTACGCCTTTGAATTTAACCAGTAAATAATTTATTTAAATAAACTTACAGCAGGTCCGGGGGCGCCTTGGGAACCTGGTGGTCCGGGAAGACCACGGTTTCCAGCTCCTCCTGGGGGTCCAGCTTCTCCACGAGGTCCACTAAGACCACGATCTCCTTTGGGGGCGGGTGCACCGATAGGTCCGGCAGGTCCTTGGGTACCAGGAGCTCCAACTTCACCGGGAACACCGGCTTCACCATCTTTTCCGCGTGGTCCTGGGGCTCCCTGGAGAAAGGCAGCAATTGTTTAGATAAAAGCACTATCAATAATAAATCGTATAATAATGCTTATGTAACAAAATCAAGGTTATTTTCTCGTTTTGCACTGTTAAATCATCAAAAGCATAGAGATTATAATTTAATATATTTGCTTCTTTAACGCATTATCTGTTTGTTTTTAATTTTAAAAAAATTGTGCCAATAGAAAATAACATCACGTTTCAAAGATAAACCTTTTGAAATATGACATAATTAATTTCTATTTATGAGTTTAACATGCATTGACGGTGAAAGAGTCTGTGTATAACAGAAAGAATGGAATATATAGCCAGATCTATGATAGGTGAACTATAAATGATTTTATTAAGACTGCACTATCTTTTCGAGGTCACTGTAAAAGTGCTCGATTAAAACACCCTCTGGTTTTACACCGAAAACTAATCGTTTGAAAGATTTTTAATTTGATTTACACTACAATTTCTGATTGGTGCTAAATAAAATATGAAATAAAAAATGTTTTCTTACAGAGTCTCCTTTAGCTCCTGGTCCACCAGCAGCGCCTCTTTCTCCGGGAAGTCCCTGTAACAGAAATACAGGAATAAATAAAGCTAACTTAAAAACAGTGTTATTAATTTAACACTCACTCTTCGTATTCAATTCATACACACACACACACACACACACACACACACACACATTCCTGAAGTAGATGCAATGGAGAAAATTAAAATAATATTGGAATTAGAAATATTAGCGTTAATGAATTAATGAAACAGATCTAAAATACTTACGATAAGTCCTGGTTGTCCAGTCTCTCCTGGGTTTCCTACATTTCCTTGTGGTCCCTAAACATTAAAAAGGAAGCAGCGTTGATTAGAATAAATGACCATCAGTACTGTAGTTCGTATTAAAATACAAAAATAGTTATTATTTCCAAGTTCATTATGGTGTTTTCGTACAACTTAATATGCACACACACATACACACACACATACACACACACACTTATGAACATACGTACTTGTATAACGGCAGTCATACACAAATATATTATGTATGTATGCATGTATGTATGCATATATGTATGTATGTATGTATGTATGTATGTATGTATGTATGTATGTATGTATGTATGTATGTATGTATGTATGTATGTATGTATGTATTTAGTTTTATTTCAAGATTTCATGCCAATACAGACAGAGTCGGTTTCCAACGTAGATCTAAGGCTTCTTCACTGGAATTTCAACAACATCAACAAGATATTTCTGTACGAGAATGCTTTTTCTTCGAGATTCTTCTTCGTAGAGTTCAAACCGGTCATTAACAAAGAGACAATGCTTTCTGAGTTTAGACAGTTCCCGAAGTCTGTAACTATATGGTAAGTTAGTGTATGCATATATGTAGGAACAGTCACCTGCACTTATCACATGAGGTATTCTTGCGCAATCACGCTTGTGTGAGTATGATAACATTTTGAATGTGCCTGTAGAATCATATAACCAAATGTGTGCACATATTCATTTAAAGAATCTGAAATGCAGAATCTTTGGAATGCATTGCAGATTTTTATTGTGCTGCCGATAGATTGGATTTGGAAGATGCGTGTCAGTTCTTTGCCTCTGCACGTGCATCTCTTATGTATGATATCATTTACATATTATTAACCCGCTATCAGACACACACATACATATATATATATCCGCTATCAGTATTTTGTACTTACGGCCTCTCCGGCTTCACCAGCTGGTCCAGAAGGTCCTCTCTCTCCGGGAGCTCCACGGGGTCCACTTGGTCCAGGTTCACCAGCGAATCCAGGTTCACCCTATGAAATAAGTTGCATATATATATATATCTTAATTTATTTTTAAAATGTGATAATGGTGATAATAACGGCAATGTTAAGAGACAGAACAAATGGAATGTTTTTCTCTATTTCTTAGTGAATCTACTTCGACACGTCGGTATTATTCTGAGTTGTGCTTCCGCATGTATCGAGTAAGTCCCTTGTTCCACTAAAAATGGTAAGGATAGTAATTTTAAAATTCTGTAATATACCATTACTGTCGAACTACAATGAACTAAATAGCTTATCTTTCTAGTTTAACTTCACATTACTCCATTTTTTTTTTTCATTACTTTATGTTGCTTTTGTCATTCAATGACGTGAGTTTGTAACAATTTGATGAGACAGGAAATACTTAAACCTTTATTTCCTTAAATCTAGTTTCTGAAGGATCTTCTGCGATAATACTAATTCATAATCTCTTAAGCTTACTCTATCTACAACTCACTTAAAATTTTTCTTGTATTTTCGAAAATCTTAACTGGGCTATACTTTGGAAGCGAAAATAGATACCTGAATAAAATACATTATGAATATTATAAAATTAAGATTTATACGTATTTTATGCAGTTTGTTAATCATAACTTTCAACTTAGGAATAATTTCGAGTATTGATGACTTTAGTGGTGTGGTGGTAATGGTGATGATGATTTAAGTGGCTGAAAATAATACTGTTAGTAGATATTGTTGAACTTATACTCACTCGTTCACCAGGGGTACCAGGTTGTCCAGCAGGTCCGGGTGGTCCAGTTTCTCCTGGGGTTCCATCGTTTCCTTTAGCTCCAGGGGCGCCAGCCATTCCCTATGATTGAGAGAGAAATAGGTTTTCATTTCACATATAAATTTTAGGTTTCTTCAAACAAAAATTTATTAGCATAATTTCATTATAAAAAGTTATACGAGTACAATTCAAAATAAAATACGTCTATATGATATGTAAAAAAAAAAAAAAATTATTAATTCCTCGTATACGACTAGAGGGATTGAAAAAGAAAATTATGCAACTTTCATACCTCACTCAGAAACATTTTCCGTTGACTCAGTTTTACTCAAAAACTTTGGGTCAGCCGAATACTAAATTAGGAAATAACAGACACACACACACACACACACACACACACACACACACACACACACCACACACAAACTTTGCCGGACACGTAACGCAGTGGGATCTAACTTGGAACATCCTAATTGTGAAGCAAGCTTGTTAACCACTGGACCACGCTGCGTCCACACGCCTACACACACACACACACACCACACACACACACACGCACACACAAACACACACATTACACGAAACACAAGCAAATATACAGCTACATACTCTTCTTTTTTACTCTTTAACTTGTTTCAGTCATTTGACTGCGGCCATGCTGGAGCACCGCCTTTAGTCGAGCAAATCGATCCCAGGACTTATTCTTTGTAAGCCTAGTACTGATTCTATCAGTCTCTTTTGCCGAACCTCTAAGTTACGGCGACGTAAACACACTACTATCGGTTGTCAAGCTATGTTGGAGGACAAACACCGACACACAAACATACACACACACACACAAATATATATACATATATATGACGGGCTTCTTTCAGTTTCCAGCTACCAGATCCACTCACAAGGCTTTGGTCGGCCCAAGGCTATAGTAGAAGACACTTGCCCAAGGTGCCACTCAGTGGGGATGAACCCGTGTCCATGTAGTTGGTAAGCAAGCTACTTACCACACAGCCACTCCTGTGCCTATAGAAATATTTCTAGCATAAAACTAGGAAGTATGAGGGTAAGGGCAAGTCGATTGTATCGACTCCAGTGCATGACTGGTATTTTATTTTACTTATCTCTCTAAAGAGATAAAAGTCAAAGTCGACCTGGGCAGAATTTGAACTCAAAAGTGTAAATAGCCGGAAGAAATGCCGCTAAGCTCGCTGACTTACATATGTATAATAGATATATTACTTACTTGGAATCCAGGGCTGCCAGCATTTCCTGTGGCACCACGTTCTCCTTGAGATCCCTAGAGTATTTGTATATTTTTTTTAATAGAAAAGGAAAGAAAAAATTTGAGATTTTGAAATTTCATGAAAACAGACAAATGAAAAATTAACTGAAAAATATGTAGGCGAAATAAAAACAATGAACTCTTTTTTGTAAAGAAATATATAAGAATGTGTGCGTATATGTGGATGTATGTACATATGTATCGAGCGTGCTACACGGCTGGTGTAGTGAATGGGAAAAGCTTGCAGTCATGTATGCTTGTCAAGAGCAGGGCTCATTAGCCACCAACGGAGCCACAAATGCAAAATATAAGTTAATCCTAGAGTGCACAATGTTCCTGAAGGTCAGCAATGGTCTTTCTCGGTCACGAGTGGACGGCCATCATGTATATATGTTTGTATGTATGTATGTATGTATGTATGTATGTATGTATGTTGTATGTATGTATGTACGCGTGTATGCATATATATATATAATATATATATATATATATATATATATATATATATATATATATATATATATATACACACACACATATGTGCGTATATGTGTATATACGCGTAAGTGTATGTATATACATAAATACATTGTATATATATATATATAAAGTTGGCACTCCGTCGGCTCGATGACGCATGTTCTAGAAGTTGATCCGATCAATGGAACAACCTGCTCGTGAAATTAACGTGCAAGTGGCTGAGTACTCCACAGACGCGTACACTTAACGTAGTTCTCAGTGAGATTCAGCGTGACACAATGTAACAAGGGTAGCCCTTTGAATTACAGGTACTACCCATTTTTGCCGCCTATAAATGCATACGTATGTATATATATATATACAGGCATGTATGCAAATATATCTACACAGCTTTCTCTATATATATGTACACACATATATACCACATGCAAACATCACAGAAGGAAAAACAAAGAAAATTCAAATATACCTGAGGTCCTGGGGCACCAACTGGTCCAGCTTCACCTGGGGCTCCAGCTTCACCTCGAACACCTTGGGGACCGGTGGCTCCAACATCACCATCTCTACCGGCGGGTCCCTAAAATGGATATTAAAGTACGCATATTATTACATTCGTATATAGAACACGCATATATATATATATATATATATATATATATATACACTATATATATATATATACACTACAACTATATGGATATGAGAGAAGCAGGAGAAAATGAGAATTTGCGTTTTTGTACGAAAAGGGAAATGACGGTGATGATGATAAGGTGAAAGAACAAAAGCTAAGGGCGAAAAACAAAGAACATAAGGTGTATATAATGAACGTACTGTATCTCCTTTAGGTCCGGCAAGTCCTTGGATTCCTGGCAAGCCTGATGGTCCGGGAGGTCCTTGTTCACCAGATTTTCCATCATATCCAGCGTTACCCTATAGCCAACAATGATATTACATTACAATCAGAATTATGTTAAGAAATCAGAATTATTTCAAATTTTGGCACAAGGCCAGCAAGTTGGGGAGGGGGTTGTCAGTTACGTCAATATCAGCACTTGGCTGGTACGTTATATTATCGGCTTCGAAAGGACGAAGGGCAAAATCGACGTAAGCGAGATTTGAATTTAGAATGTAAAGAGTCGGAAAGTATTTTGTCCTACAAGCTAACGATTCTGCTAGCTCGTCGCTTTCTGCCAAGTCTCAATTCCAGAATTTGTAATTCTGGCAAAATGTCAGCGATTTTGAGAGAAAGGGCCTAGTCGATTACAACGACCCCAGTATCAACAGGTGCTTATTTCACCGACTCCAAAATGATGAAAAGCAAAATGAAAGTAGAAAAATATGTTGATTACAGACATATTTATAAAAGAAATTAATACCGTGATTTTGAAAAGAATGAATGCATTCAAATTATTATGTCAATATTTTTTTTTCAGTCTGTACATTTCGTCAGTTTTTCACCGTCTGTCTATATATCCATCCTTCTATTTGTTTACTTCACAGTCATTTCTGTAGCTTTTATTTTACCTTCTTTCTTCCTGTTGTGGATTTCGAATTTAAAATAAAAATTGTAATTTACTGTGAAAATGGTTGCAAACTACTTACAGGTTCACCGGGGGCACCAATGCTACCATCTTGACCAGGTGGTCCAGAACGTCCCTAAAATGCAAACAAAACAAACGATAATAAAACGATAATAAAAAATGCAATCAATTCATCAGATCTTGATTTCATTCCGTGTATGTGTGTGTGTGTATGTGTGTGTGTGTGTGTGTGTGTAATTGGGATGGCTTTCAGATAAAAGTAGCACAAATCAGTCACTTCACAACAGGAGAGATCGTGTTGTTTTAACCCAGGTCAGTTCTAATCAAAAGATATATTCCGACCATGGCTATCACGATGTAGTGTTTATCAGGAGTTGAATAGGAACCTAAATTTCTAGAGAATAAAGTAAACGATGCTAGTTTTGCGCGGCACTTGCCATACTTATTCCGCAAGAATATCAAAAATATCAAGAAGAAAATTTCCTTAGAAATGGTCTGCACATTTTAATATGGTATAACAATACGTGGAAAACTGCCTCGTTTAATAATTCTTTCTACTTTAGGTACAAGGCCTGGAATTTTGAAGGAAGGAACGAGTCTATCATATCGACCCTAGTGCTCAGCGGGTACTTATTTTATCTACCCCAATTGATGAAAAGCAAAGTCGGCTTCAGCGACATTTAAACTCAGAGCGTAAAGTTGGAAGAAATGCCGCAAAGCAGTTTGTTCGACGCAGCAATAATTCTGCAGCACGCACCTTCTCCTATGTTTAATGGTCTTTTCTGCTATTGGCCGAAGGTTTGAAATTTGGGATGGGGGTGAACGGGATAGTCGATTGCATCGATAGCCAGCACTTGAGTGGTACATATTTTATCGACCTCGAAATGATAAAAGGCAAAGTCAACCTCGGCGGAATTTGAACTCAGAATGTAAACACGGGCTGCTAAGCATTTTGTCCGGCCTTCTAACGTGTCTGCTAGCTCACCGCCTTGAATTAAGTTTATATTGCGAGCGAAAATTGTATCATGCACAAACCCATATTTTGTATCAGAGCCGCTCCCTCTAAATATGTACTCAAAACCGTCATTATTGGATAAAGGGAAAAATTTGTAAATTTGAAATGAATACTTACGCGTGGACCTCTTACTCCACGTGGACCTGTACGTCCAAGATCTCCCTGGAAAATTGAAATAATTTAAATAATTATTAAAGCTTTGACATCAATAACTGTTGAAACGATAAAAAATTTAAAAAAAATTAAAAATGCCAAAATCCAAAGGAAAACCTGAAAAATTTCTAAATCATCTAAACACAAAAAATATTATTTTCTACTCTAGGCTCAAGGCCCGAAATTTTTGAGGAGGGAGGGTCAGTCGATTAGATCGACCCCAGTGCGTAACTGGTACTTATTTAATCGACCCCGAAAGGAAGAAAGGCAAAGTCGACCACTGCGAAATTTGAACTGAAAACGTAAAGACAGATGAAATATCGCTAAGCATTTCGCTCGGCGTGCTAACGTTTCATATTTCTTTATTGCCCACAGGGGACTAAACACAGAGGGGACAAACAAGGACAGACAAAAAGATTAAGTCGATTACATCGACCCCAGTGCGTACCTGGTACCTATTTTATCGACCCCGAAAGGATGGGCACGCTTACGTTAAAAAACAATTTTAGAATGACTTTTTTCTGTCAAAACGCTAAATATAACTGACCAAAAAAGAAAGAATCTAACCAAGATTCAACCAAATCAAAAAATAAACCCAAATACTAAGCGAACAAAGATGAACCATCCCACTTCTATTGCGGGCAACACACACACACACACACACACACATTCACATACCCCCCTTTTACATACACACATATATTCAAACAAAGTCGAGACGCTGTTTGATTTATAATTTTCAGCGTACAATTTTCATCATCCCACTACCAAGTATGACATCACCCCCTTCCTTCCTTATTCATCTATCACCCCTTCCTTTCTCATTCATAAACACAAGAGTATTATTGTAGTAGATTATCTCGGTAACCATGGGAGCTATGAAAAATACAAAGCCCAGCATCATCACATCTGTGTAATTTTACACGCAATTCCACCCAGCCGTTTGACCGTGAATCCCAAGACAAGAAAGAATCACCCCATTAAAAAGTGTGCAAAAATAAAAAAAAAATAAAGATAGAAAATTCATATTTACAGGTTTGCCTGCTTCTCCGCGTTCTCCGGTAATACCGCGCTCACCAGGATCTCCTGGGGCACCTGCAAGACCTGGGAGTCCAGCGAAACCTCTAATACCTGGGAGTCCCTAGGGAAGAAAAAATGAATTTCTGAGTTCAGTATACGATTCTAAATGAATACAAAAAAGAAATGAGATTACGTGATGTTCATGCATTTCCAAACAATGCCAGTAAACATCTGAGTAGAAGTTAACACAAGACAGCTATACAAGATAAAAGAAATATAATACTTAAAATATATTTAAATCCATGCACTAATGAATAAAGAGATTTATAAAAAGCATACTTACTCTTTCGCCAGAGCTTCCTGATGGTCCAGGGGCACCAACGGATCCGGCGGGTCCCTAATTAAAAGAAAAATATACAATTAATTTTTTAGTTATATCGGTATCTATCTATCTATCTATCTATCTATCTATCTATCTATCTATCTATCTATTAATACTGTTTCGTTATTGGTGGGATCAATGAAAGAAACCAAATGTCCTCCATCCAATAAGAGATAAATATTTAATATATGCAGGGTTATTACCAGCTTCAGAGTTACAACGGTCAGACAAGCTTTATAGCGTATCGCATATTTCTAAGCAATCATTTATATATATATATATATATATATATATATATATATATATATATATATATATATATATATATATATATAATTGGGAGTATCTCTAAACGTTTACCGGTTTGCTCACAGTTACGTATTCCAAACAGGTTATTCCACGGTTAGTATATAAATCCAGTAATAATTCTTCTGTGATAAAAATTTAGAGATATATTCCGTTGGATTATTCTAGATATATTAACTTTAAACCAAATAGCTTTCCTTGGGTATTTAATATCAATAATAATATTAAGGATTATTATTGATATATATATATATAAGCACACAATTGAAGAATAGATATTAGTTTTGATTCTGACGAAGTATCAATGCGTAAAATTTGAGTAAGTTGTCGGAAAATAGGTAGCTATGAACCGTTATGAGACGTTTCGAGCGAATTAAAAATAGAGGATGTTGTTACGTTCATGGCGAAAGTGAAGTGAAATGGTTTATGACAACAACGGAAACTACTTACTCTCTTTCCTTCGGGTCCGGCTAAACCAGCAACTCCAGGTTCACCTGATGGACCATTTGCGCCACGAGGTCCCATTTCACCGGGAGCACCAGGTCCACCGGGAAGTCCCTATATGTGAAAAGAAAAAAGATGACTTTTTAAGAAACATTATCATATTTGGTTATTTGCATGTCTGTGCGTGCAGATGGGGAAGGAGTCTTGTACGTGTGTGCATTGCTTTTTCTGGCATGTGTTTGGTAATTAGCCAGTAAAAGAGGTATGTACGACTATGCATAATATTATTTTCTACTCTAGGCACAAGGTCCAACATTTTTGGGGAGGGGTCCAATCAATAAGATCGACTCCAGTACGCAAATGGTACTTAATTTATCGAAAGGATGAAAGGCAAAGTCGAACGCGGCGGAATTTGAACTCAAAACGTAAAGACAGACGAAATACTTATTTCTTTACTACCCACAAGGGCTAAAGACAGAGAAGACAAACAAGGACAGACAGACGGATTAAGTCGATTACATCGACCCCAGTGCGTAACAGGTACTTAATTTATCGACCCCGAAAGGATGAAAGACAAAGTCAACCTCGGCGGAATTTGAACTCAGAACGTAGCGGCAGACGAAATACCGCTAAGCATTTCGCCCGGCGTGCTAACGTTTCTGCCAGGTTCTACTAAGTTATGCGTTTACGTTCATACGCATGAATCAACGTCTGATTTAGTCACATCATTATGAAAGTGTGTGAAAATGTGCATGTGCATTATTGTTTGTTTGATTGCATGTATATGTAAGTATGATAGAGAAAAAGAGAGAGAGGGAGAGAGAGAGAGAGAGAGAGACAGAGATTATCATATGGAGTGAGCGAATGTTAACATCTTGTTAAACAAAATTTCTGTATGGGATATTACCTCACTATTATGCATGACTGTGTGTATGTATTATCGTCTCGTTGGCATGTGAAAGTGTAAAAAAAACAACTCTTTATTCATATTGAGACAGTCTACTTACAGTATCACCTTTCTCTCCGGGAGTTCCAGCGTTGCCGCTTGAGCCACTTGGTCCTTGAGGTCCGGGGAAACCTGGTCCTCCACTTGGTCCGACAGATCCCTGTAATGTAATGGAATGAAAGATCAATAATCTGTATTTGGATCAAATTGGTCGTGAATATGTTTGGCACAAGATCAGCAATTTCAGGGGAAGGGAGACAGTAAGTTACATCAAATCAGCATTCAACTGGTACATGTTGTATCGACCCCGAATAGATGGAAAGTATAGTCGACCTTGGCGGAATTTGAACTCAGAACGCGCAGACGGACGAAATGCTGCTAGGCATTTTGCCCGGCGTACTAATGATTCTGCAAGCTCGCCGTCTTAAGAAAACTTTATATTACCGGGAACGTATGAGTTAAGGGCTTACTAACAATCTGAAAACAAGCATGGTCATTTGGGACAATTTTATACTTTAAACTGGCAAACAGGTAAAGGGGACATTTCCTTTTTATTCTTAGAGGTATTAAGTAAAGTATAATGGAATTGTAGCCCGGTGTCGTAGTGTTCAATTTGACACCCAATACTTTTTGAAATACTCTTTTCTTTTTATGATTGTTGAGTGCAGAAATATCAACTTACACGGTCTCCTTTAGCTCCAGACTCTCCAGCTTCTCCTGGTTGACCAGGGGCTCCAGCTGGGCCAGTTGAGCCTGGAATTCCGTTTTCTCCGCGTGGGCCGGCAGCACCTTGACTTCCACGAGCACCAGCTAAACCAGCATCTCCCTAAGGAATTACATGAATAACAATTACAAGAGTTAACAATCTTAAAGTATTTAAAATAGCTTAAAGGTTTAAATTTAACAGACACACACACAAATAAATATGAAATAACGTTCATAATATCAATTTTCTTTTCAGGAAATAATTGTATTGGCTGAGATTTCTCGTATGGTAAAGAGTCAATTTTGGTTTCATTGTGTTTGAACTCGTTCCAATATAAGTCTAGTTCTTCCCTTCTGTTTTTGCCTTTCTTATTTTACCCACCACGCCGTCCATTCCTATCTTTCTCTCGTTTTCTCCTGTTTTTCTTATTTTCTTCTTTTACCATCGAGTTTATTGTGTGATATATCGAATATCATACAAACTATTACAGCTGTATATCTAGTAATCCTTTCTATGATAGAAATACCAAAAAAACACTTTGTTTTATTGTTATTTGAAGTCAACTTGGCGAAACTAACATATAGTTGTGGTTAATCCATAACGTTACACACAACGACGAGCTATAAGCCTAATAATGGATTCTAATAACATCCAATTTGGTTGCGTCGTTAACAGTTATGTGTTTGCCGCAGAGCTGCTGACGTAAAACAAGGTTCTACATCTGATAGTCCGGTATCCTGTCTGTTTGTTGTTCTGTAGAAGTAGACATTTATCGTATTTCAATTAGTTATTAAACGTCAACACAATTACAAAGTTGAAAACCTCATATTTATTTGTTGAAACCGGTATGGAAATTCGGTAAACTGTTGTATACTAACCTTAGCTCCAGCAATTCCTGGGAATCCAGGAGCACCGGGTGGTCCAATAGGTCCTGAGGGTCCTGGTGGGCCAACCTGTCCATCGTTTCCACGAATACCCTAAAAGAGATCAATATAAATATAATTACATCTATATATATACATAAGCATGTGTGCGTTCGTATGAACGTTTGAAATTTATTAGCGCGAATGTGTGTTTGTAGGTTTATGTGTGTATAAACAAATATTGTCTGAAGCATTTGAGTTCCATTAAATAGATTCTACAGAATTAATATTTCAAATAAATGCTTACGGGAGCTCCAGCTGGTCCATCACGTCCACGTTCTCCGGAAGGACCACGACCTCCTTGGGGTCCGGGAGCACCAGGAGCACCAGAGGGTCCAGTTTCACCTTTTGCACCAGCCTGACCGTCGCTACCACCCTTTCCTGGGCGTCCGTTCATACCCTGATTAAATAGTAAAAGATTTAGAAGATGAAGTCAGAAGTCTCTTTCAACGAAGAAAGATAAATAATTGAAGGAATGTTTCAGAGAAGTCATTTTTAGAAAATCACTGAAGAATGTCAACTTACACGATGTCCTTTTGGTCCTGGGAGTCCAGGGATGCCGTTCATTCCGCGGGATCCCTATATGAAAGAAAGAAAACGACTATTAATTTCAAAAACAAATGATTTCATTGTTGTTACTAACGACAATGTTAACAACAACAACGACGACGACGATGACAATTGTAAAATAAGAATTAACTTTGGATCAGCTTTCAAGATGAAGTCCAGTGTATAGGCAGACGGGTTCACATCTGTGCGCCATTTGCGGTTACACGGATGAAGTGCATTACAACAGAGTGAGTGCGAACGTCTGAAAATCAGCGATAAAGATTCTAAATACGAATTAGCGATCGGGGGAAAAATAGCGATGTCAACGACGATGCCGCATAGAACTGCGCGTACAACGACATTGGTAAAGATGTTAATTTTCATCATCATTATCACCACCACCACCATCACCTTGTTATAGATTAACATTAATCTGTTCTACTCGAGGCACAAGGCACGAAATTTTGGGGTCGGAAGCCAGTTGATTAGATCGACTCCTGTATGCAACTGCTACTTAATTTATCGACCCCCGAAATTATGAAAGGCAAAATCGACCTCGGCAGAATTTGAACTCAGACAGACGAAACACCGCTAAGCATTTCGCCCCGCATACTAACGTTTCTTATTTCTTTATTGCTCACAAGGGGCTAAACATAGAGGGGACAAACAAGGACAGACAAAGGTATTAAGTCGATTACATCGACTCCAGTGTGCCACTGGTACTTAATTTATCGACCCCCGAAAGGATGAGAGGCAAAGTCGAACTCAGAACGTAAAGATAGACGAAATACCGCTATGCATTTCGCCTGACATGATAACGCTTCTGCCAGCTCGCTGCCTTAATAGATTAACATTAATGCGAAGAATATATGTACAAAATATCATGCATTCGCATACGAACATACGCGTATATATAAATGTGAATGTCTATGTTTTATTCTTTGGGTTTTATTTAAGTCTTTAAGAGAGTTCAAGCCGGTCGCTAACAAAGCGACAACACTCTTTAAGATAAGTGAGTCCCCGGTATTTTAAAACACGTGGTTGAGTTGGATTATTGGTTGAACTGTCGATGCGTTCACCCAAGTATGTGCATCTATTCAAATAAGAATCTCAGATGGAAAAGTTTTAGAATGTCTTACAAATCTTCACTGTGCCACTGATAGATTGAATTTACAGAATCCGCATCAGTTTCTTTTGCTCTTTCTTTCGTGAAACCGGGTATTTCTTAGTTTTATGCATATTTCTTAGTTTTATGCATATTTTTTGGTACATAACCCAATGCACCTACGATGATGGATACGAAGGAGAATTTATAGTCAGGGTACAAGAGCTGTATATGTTTATAAAAGTATGTGTGAAGTACATTTATATACTTACGCCTGCTCCTGGAAGTCCACGAGCTCCAGGTTCACCATCACGTCCATCTTCACCCTGAAATAAAATGAAAATTAGGTTTAATTGTTTACAATACTTCGCTTTCTTTCACATTCTCCCATTTTTCGTTTTGTCTTTAAATTCTTTAACCATTTTCACTCTTTTTGCTGGTCGTATTCCTCATATCATTTTTTAAAATATATCTTTTCATCACAAATTCTCCATGTCTTTGTTTATTTGTCGCTATTTAAAGCAAGAAAGACGTGTGGAAATTTAAGTTGCTTATAAAACTAACGCTTAAGTGACGTACCGGTATCGTTCCCTCATTCTGGTCACTCATAATCGTAGCTGTAATTGTTAAGGCATAGACGAGCCCTGAGGTAAACAGACTTATGAGAACCAGTGATTCGGCTGCAAAAATGTATCGACTTTTCTATTCTTTTAAAAAAATTTTGCAGACATGATGTTAAGAAGATATCTAGATAAGTGATTCGGGCCAAGTCAACGGGTCTGTTTATTTACTCACCTCTTTTATTCTATAACGCAATAGTGATTTGATGCCTTAGTGCAAGCTTCGAACCAAGCTATAGAAGACGCATATGCTAAAATATCGTTCCCAAGTATTCTAATGATATGGCGATGTATGTACCCATAACACGTTTTTTTTATTTTGGTTTATATACAGGGTGAGTGATCAAAAAGTATCGGGACTGTTGCTATGGTAACAGAGCTAAAGTATGCAAACTGGAGCAGCTTGGCACAGACAGACCGTGAGCTCTGTCGTGCATACGCACTAAGTTATAACGTCCTCGCTGTCTTCCGTTGTTTATAGCAGTGATTAGAAGTAAATTACGTAGAGTGTCATCGGTTTAAGATAAAAAAAAATTGAAATATCGGTTTTCAGCTGCGCCGGATTTCTTTGATTTGGGTTGAGGAAAACGAACACTTTTTGAAAACGGTCATAACAGGTGTCGAACCGTGGGTCTGTGGTTATGATTCCCGAAACCAAGGCAAAAATCAAATCCCACTTGAAAGGAACATGATTTCATGATGTCGAGAAAACCCAAGATAATCCGTCTAGGCAGATGCTCGCTGTCTCCAAGTTCTAGAAATGCATCCATCAATGGAAATGATGTTGGATATAGTGTGTAGCTTCAGAAGGGGACTACTTCGAAGGAGATTAAAGGCTGAATTGATATGTGATGTAGTTTTCTTTTTATATCGCAAGTCCCGATACTTTTTGATCGGGCCTCGAGTATTTTTCCATTCCAGAGGACGGCTGTTATATAGTGTTAACGTGTATATTTCTTGTACCAACTGACACATTTTGGTTATCATTTCTATCATCTGTCATATCAACTTTACTATAGAACACATTGGAAAAAATTATTAAAGATAGATTTTATAGAATTTTAGCTGTTATATCTACGATGTAGTCTACCATGGCTACATGATATCTTTCTCGCTGACTCATATGATCAAGGATTCATATAGTAAATATTTCCACCACGAACTGCACTCTATTTTCTGATTCCTTCCGCTTTCCTAGCAGACATCCTTTTGGGTATTCTCAACATATGGAAAACATTTTTTGTTGTTATTTTAAATAACGATACGTAAATATGATGAGTTAATTTATATCTTACGTTGTTTCCGGCAAGTCCACTAGGTCCAGGGGGTCCACGAGGTCCAGGTGATCCCTATAAATAAATAAAACATTTTAAAAATACATAATATTGGATAAATATGTTATATAAAAGTGTGTGTATGTATGTGTGTGTGTGTAAATTTTCAAATCGAAATGTATTTTAAAATTCAATTTTAAGATGTATGAGACATTCAGAAGTACTTACGGGTGGTCCGGGCTCTCCTGGGGCTCCACGTGGTCCTAAGTATCCTTGGGGTCCCTGGGGGTAAGAGGGAACAAAGATAAGTTAAAGCATATATAAAATAGTGTGTTTATGTCTGTGAATGTGTACGTGTACAACTTAAAAGAACATAAATTGTTTAAGGATTGTGTAGTAACACCCCCCTTTGTGATTAGCCATATTGAGATGGCTATTATGCTTTACATTGTCGAGCGGTTACCGTTTACATCTCGCTCTGAGATTTAATAATGTTTAAGGATTAAAATACATAAAAATTTGCGAAACAGACCGTGCTAATTCATTGAATCTTCGTATTTGAGTTTCTTTCTTTTTATGTATTCATTAATATTTACATATATTTCCAGCATTTTTTTTCTAGAAATAGAATCCCTTATTTGTTGCAATACTTACGGGTGGTCCTGGAGGTCCATTGCTACCACGTGGTCCTGGATATCCAGCACTGTAACTTGGGCCAGGTCTTGCCATGCCTTGTCCTTTATCGTCATAGCCGCCTCCAGTGTAAGGGGGTTGTCCTTGGACCTGATTTTAGAAAAAAAAAATTAAAGACATTTTTTAAATAGTTCATAAAACTCGTTGATATATATGAAAGAAAAGAGTTAAAGATTTAGTCATCAATATAATTGTAACAGTGGAGGCGCGTGGCTTAGTGGTTAGGGCGTCAGCATCATGATCGTAAGATTGTGGTTTCGATTCCTGGACCGGGCGACGCGTTGTGTTCTTGAGCAAAACACTGCATTTCACGTTGCTCCAGTCCACTCAGCTGGCAAAAATGAGTAACGCTGCGATAGACTGGCGTCCCGTCCAGCTGGGGAACACATACGCCATTGAAACCGGGAAACCGGGCCCATGAGCCTGCTAGGCTTTAAAAGGGTGCATTTATTTTATTTTTATAATTGTAACAGCCAGGTGGCTGGTGTTAGATATTTAGCAGTGCATCATGGGAATGTACTGTTAAGTCGAATTACTATGTGGTTAAACGAGCGTGGACAGGGTAGACGATCAGAGAAAAGATAGGAATTTAATAGTGACTGAGAGGGAGAAGAACAATATAGGGGTAAGGTTAAGATAAAGAAAAGCAGAAAGAGTGAGAAAGAAACAGAGAAAGAGTGAGTGTGTTGGGGTGGGAGAAAAAGTTATGGTGTCTGTATCTTAAAATATAAAATTCAACTTACACCATTGGGTGAATCAGCTTCAACCTGTGGTCCGGAAAATATGGGAGAGAAGAAAAAAAAGAAGAGACAATTTATTGATTATAGTTTCTCTCTGTGTTAACGTGTGATAACGGAAAATATATAAATGAAGAGAATAATAGGATAGTGGAATAAATAGATATGCGGAATAAATGAATGAATGGTTATGCACATGAGTTATTACGGAATGAAATAATGAATGAATCGATCTGTTAATGAGTATAGGTTATAAAGAACTGAAGGAATATCTGAATGACTATGTCAACGAAATAATGATGCAAAGGAATAAACAAATAGAAGATTAAAGGAATGGCTGATTGGATATAAAAACACACATACACACACACACACACACACACACAATTTTCTATTTGTATTCCATTTTCAAAATATCTTTCTTGGTAATATGTTCATTTTATTTTCCATATATATAAATATATATATATGTATATATATATATATATGGAAAATAAATGAAAGAATAGAAGTAATCATAATAATAATAATTATTATTTCAAACTTTTACTTACATATATATATATATATGTATGTATATATATATATATATAGAAAATAAATGAAAGAATAGAAGTAATCAAAATAATAATAATTATTATTTCAAACTTTTACTTACATCGTCGTTGTCCCTGGTGCCTACTGGCTGTAAAGATTGGAAAATAAAAGAAGATATTAACAAGAAAGATATTTTGAAAATGGAATACAAATAGAAAATTGTGTGTGTGTGTGTGTGTGTGAGTTATTTTACTGAGTAACATGAGGAGTGACACGAATTTCAGAGTACTGTCAATCTAAAATTTCAATTTTTTAAAAAATATTTATTGAAATAACTGTGTATTCAATATAGCCAGTCTCTTTTCTTTTTTCATATACTGTGTATCGTGTATGCGCATATATATATATATATATATATATATATATATATATATATATTATATATATATATATTATATATATATATATATATATATATATATATGTATATGTGTGTGCAATAGATTCTTGAATAAGGAAATGATGGTAGAAAGTATGGTTACGTAGTTTGAAATGAAAATATTGGTAAAGACTTTCGGGTGGGTGGTCAGTGTTTAGGAAAGGAGTCAGGATAAGAGGAAAAAGAAGAGGAAATGAGAGCAAAAAAAAAAAGATACAATAAATATGTCCAATTCTTACCGCATCTTCATTTGCTGCAAAAGATAAAAAATAAAAAGAATGGTTAATAAAGGCATTGAATGGCGAAGTTATATGTGTATATGTGCGTTTGGAATGAAAGGATGTTGGAATGAAAGGATGTTGGAATGAAAGGATGTTGGAATGAAAGGATGTTTGTGCATATAAACGTTTGTTTATTTTCTGTTTATATTAGAGAATATCTATTGATGATGCATATGTCAATGATCGCATGTTAAACTCTACATACTTGTCTCCCTTTTCTTCCTCCCCATATATATATATATATATATATAATATATATATATATATATATAATTATAGACAGCAGTCTACAATGTTTTAAATAAAAAGGAAAGCTGTAATTGTCACTAAATATGACTATATAATATATATGTGTGTGTGTGTGTGTGTGTGTGTGTGTGTGTATGGATGCGCAATGGCCCAGTGGTTAGGGCAGCAGACTCGCGGTCGGAGGATTCCCAGACCGGGCGTTGTGTGTGTTTATTGAACAAAAACACCTAACGAGCTCCGGCAGGGGGTGGGGTGACCCCTGTTGTACTCTTTCGCCACAACTTTCTCTCACTCTCTTTTCCTGTTTCTTGAGTAACGCTGTGATGGACTTGCGTCCCGTCCAGCTGGGGGGAACACATACGCCACAGAAACCGGGAAACCGGGCCCATGAGCCTGGCTAGGCTTGAAAAGGGCGACGTTTTATATATATATATATATATATATATATATATATATATATGCTATATACTATTTACTATATATTAATAGTAATGGTAAGACAACAAAAGAATGAAAGAGACCTCGATATTATGTAAATGGAGGAATAATATGTGACAATTATTCAGTTGCCATGACAAAACTCTGAGGTTCGGATGTCGGGTCGGAAACCTGCACCGGCATCTCTTCAGTCATCGAGGCAATTAAAATATGCTATGAAAATCTAGCATATATGTATATGAATACATAGATAATATGTGCGTGTGCGCGCGTGTCTATAATTATATATATGTATCAACTATTTTCTCCTTTTCTACCCTTCTTTTGGTGAAAGACATGCATCCGAAACGTTAAGACACTTTTCATTCTTTTTTTAACCGTTAAATTAGCATATTTGTTAAAAACTTCTCCACCCCGTGTTATCTACTTTTCTTTTTTGTTCACTACCTACTTAATACATGTGTGTGTGTGTGTGTGTGTGCGGATCACTGTATCTGTATGTGCGCTTGTGCAGGTGAATATATGTAAATATATATATATATACACACATAAAGAATCAGAGCAAAATATACATATCAGAATCTACAACAACCTTCACAACTAAAATGCATAAAGAATAAATATAATACACGATCATTTGTAAAAAACCAATGAATTTATGTGTTGTTTATGCCTTTATCAAAGCATTACCGATGTAAATGTAGTGGTTATACCGGGAAGTCTCAATCAGATCGCAGAACTGTCGTATCAAGTTTTTTCTTACCTTCTGTTATACGGCGTTCATCCATAGTTGCTTACGTCACCAAATGTGTTAGTAAAAAAGTTATTATGAAAAAGATTTCTGCAAACGATATTGTAGTGTAGTGTAGGAAAGAGGTAACGAAGCGTGGTTGAAGAGAAGCATTGGTTTACAAACGAAATAATCCTTTATAGATTTAACGAATTATAAATGGGAAAAGAAGAGAAAAAAAAAGGAAAACTAAAGGAAACCATAATAAGCACAACATTAGCTTAATTTTTAACTACTTTCCGCATGCATCTACAGGACACTAAGCCTCTACATGAAAGTTATGAGCGTCACACAGCACACACATTACTCGGTGAAAGAGGTGCAATTTCAGAAATGACGTTGAAGATAATAGCAATGGTGGGCGATGGCGGTGCAGGGAAGCAAAGTCGGTGCGTAAGAGGAAAAAAAGGGTGAAAGGGATAATGAGGA
Organism: Octopus sinensis; assembly: GCF_006345805.1. Taxonomy (NCBI): domain Eukaryota; kingdom Metazoa; phylum Mollusca; class Cephalopoda; order Octopoda; family Octopodidae; genus Octopus; species Octopus sinensis. The sequence continues at coordinate 69,669,274 of NC_043002.1, forward strand.
AAAGTTAAAAAAAAAAATAAACTAAAATAAAATAAAAAGCCAATTCAGCAATAACGAAAATGATAAAAATAAATAAAGGAAAAGAAAAAGACAACCATGAACCACAAAACAAACAAAAAATGTCGGAAGGAAAGCAACAACTAATGTGCATCTCTAATCTCTAAAGCGAGCAGACGTGAGGGTGTTCAAGACATGAAGCAGTAGGGAAAGGTTGAAAGCCGTCTTCTAGGACAAGCTGATCTACTTTGAGAGACATTGATTTCGTTCAATAAATTCTCTCGTCGATTTTTTTCATCACAACAGATTGGGCATTAGCTTAAGGTGCAAGAGAAACTTTCGAGAATGATACCGAGGCTTTTTTTTATACTTTTGTGAATGATATACAGTTGTTTTTCTTGTCATTTTTTGTCATTGTTGTTGCTGTGTAACTTGTTGACGCTGTGTAACGTATATATATATATATTTTTTTTTTGAGATTTCTTTCACGGTTGAAACAAAATGATAATGGCAACAATGATTCTAACTAGAACGATGAGGTTTTAATGATGTAAATTAGGCGAGTAAATTTGGACACAAAGTAAAACGTATGATTTGCAAATCTGATAATTTATTTATATAGACATTGCACCTCCCAACAGTATTATTGTTATTATTATTAGTAATAGTGGTGATGGTCATGGCGATGAGGGTAGTAATGATGGTGGTGGTGGTGGTGGTAGTAGTAGTAGTAGTAGTAGTAGTAGTAGTAGTAGTAGTAGTAGCAGTAGTAGTAGTAGAGGTAAAATTATTTTGCTACGTAAAATATGTCAGATTATATAGTCTAACTGTAGATACGCATACATATATATATATATATATATATATATATATATATATAATATATATATATATATATATATATATATATATATATACGTGTGTGTGTGTGTGTGTGTGTCGTTCGATTAATTTCTGCTCAAATGGTTCTTAAATTCGTTTTTTTGGAGCCTGACTTCATAAAACAATAATTTTGTTTTAAATGTTCCGTCCCTAAGTTTAAAAAAAATAAACGTCAAAGTGACGAGCAATGGAGGGAGCGATTTCGTGGCCGCTTCACCTGCCAAACGATCAAATTTCTTTCATCGCACTTTACCGACTCTGAAAATGTCCCAGACTCGTTAGTCGATGTATTTCTAAGTCTAGGAATGACCTGGGTTAGAAGGCCAGCGATCATAAATGTACCCAACCTAGAATGATCAAGGGCTAAAAATCAACCACAATGTTGAAAGGGAATCACGAACTTGTGTCAGCCTGAAGAATGACAATATCTGTGAGGTTTTGTTATAAATGGGAGAATTTTGGAACCTCATGACCAAGAGCAGTTTAAAACCTAGAAGATAACTCTTTTACTCTTTTACTTGTTTCAGACATTTGATTGTGGCTATGCTGGAGCACCGCCTTTAGTCGAGCAAATCGACACAAACACACACATATATTTATATATATACACATATATAGGACGAGCTTCTTTCAGTTTCCGTCTACCAAATCCACTCACAAGGCTTTGGTCGGCCCGAGGCTATAGTAGAAGACATTTGCCCAAGGTGCCACGCAGTGGAACTGAACCCAGAACCACGTAGCTGGTAAGCAAGCTACTTACCACACAGCCACTCCTGCGCCTATAAGTTAATGTTTGATTTGCCGTGTGCACATTCATGAACGGGAGTACTATATCTCTACATATATATACGTTATATGTTTGTTTATACTGCATAACTGTCTATCTCTCTATAGCTTAATATCGTTATTGATTCTATTTTTCTTCACCCTTATTCTTGTTGTAGAGGGTGCGTACCATCTATGTGTGTGTATGTCTGTGCGTGTGTGTATGTGCGTGCATGCGTGTGCGTAAACCTGTATATGACAGTGATCATATCTGTCGTGTAAAATATGTTACTGAATTTGAATTAACAATTTATTTTTTTGCCTATTTGCCAATTCACTTCATCAAATTCTGTATTGTTATAGTTAATATAATCCGTGTTTATTCTCTTGACCACAAAGCAGCCCAATGTGCTGTGACTTGTTTCTTTTCATCGATTCGGCCACAAGCTAAACTTACCGGGACATATTGGGCAACAACTTCCCTCAACTGCTACAGCGTCTAAACAAGTGGGTTCAGGACATTCCACTTTTTTGCAGGTCACCTCACCACTGGAGCATCTACAGATATTACACACATCGGGGTACCATTCCTCACCCTCTTGGAATACGTGTCCGTCGTAAGCACAAGGTGAACCTAAAGTTATGTAACAAGAGAAAAACCTGCTAGCTCGCATGGACTTTTGCCGTCGTCTCTTAAACGCGCTGGCTGCGATTTTGAGCGACTATAAGATCATCTTTTGGCGATATATTTTGTTTAACGACGCGTGGATTTTTAGGCGCCATAGCTAATCAGCGAGCGTACATTAATTAATCAAACTATTAAGTAATTAGCAAATGTGTTGTTAATAAAAATAATGATATACTTCTTTTTTTATATATAGGGGAATGGGTAGAACGAACTAATGCATTCTAGGATTTGTTATCTTCTTGTTATGGGTTTTAAGAGTGTAAGATACTTTAAAATGATAATATTATTTTAAAGTGAGGTTACGAAGATACAAATTTTACCGGGGAAAACGATCGAGTGAATCGATTCCAGTACCTGACTGGTACTTATATCTATTAATTCCAGCACGATGAAAACTAAAGTCAAACCTCATCGGATTAAATTCAGTTCGCAAGAGGACAGATTGAAATATCACCGTTTCTCTCACAACACAGTCGTTCAACGATTTTCGATGAACAACGATGATAATATCTATGATTCCTGGCTAGTAATTTTGAGGTTAGGGCAAAGAAGTCGATACCAGGAATCATTAACTCCGCTGGTACTTTATTTTATCTGTCGCAAAAGGATAAAAGTCAAAGTTGAGCTCGGCAGGATTTTGATCTCAGAACATAGAGACCTAGAACAAATGCGACAAAGAATTGCATCCGACGCATTAACGATTCTGTCAGCTCACCTAACCACAATAATCATGTAAAAAAAATGACAGTTTATATAAATTGATCACGAACCTTACGAATGCGTCGCGCCTAAAACAAAGCAGAATATTAATTGAATACTTCGTGTTGTTGTTGCTGTTTTCATTACGCATACAAACTATCTACTTATTGTCTTCTTTGCTTTTAATGGGTAGAGGGTTTTAGTCGATGATTAACAATTGTACCACCGGTTAATTATCTGCTGTTAGTATTTGAAAGCAGGACGTATTGGTGGAGAGGGGGAAAAACATTAAGCAAAAACTTTAGCTTGGCACAATACCGTCATTGTCTATAGACAATAATTATGATGATGACGATGATGATGATGATGATGATAATGACGACGACAATGCTGATGACAAAGACGATGATGACGATAAAGATGACGAAGATGATAATGTCAATGATAATGACAATGATGATGATGATGATGGATGAGAATATTGATGATAATGATGACGGTGAGAAAATTGATAATGATGATGACGATGATGATAATGACGACGTCGACGAAGATGGTGATGCTGAAAGTGGTGGTGATGCTGGTGGTGATGATGATGGTAGCGATGATGATGATGATGATGGTGGTAGTGGTAGTGGTTGAGTTTGTAATGACGACGGCATTGATGTTGATGATGTCAATGACGATGGCGTTGATGATAATAATGATGTTAATGATGATGATGGTAGTGGTGGTGGTGGTGGTGGTGGTGGTTGAGTTGGTGATGACGACGACATTGATGTT
>NC_043002.1:69680587-69730587 GCF_006345805.1 Octopus sinensis
TCTCTCTCTCTCTTTTTCGTTAATAATTAATTTATCTCTGTAAGAAATATAATTATCTCATAACTCATATCGTTACAAACTTATCTGAAAATTACTATTTATCTGTAAATTACTAATTTTCGAGAAATTGGTATTTATCTAAGAAATACGACCGCCACCGTTATTACGCTTTCCTTTCACATATTTCCATCTCTCTCTCAACCGTTCTCATTTACAAGAACTTACAGTGGAACCAAATTACTTTGCCTGCCTCTGTATGTAAAGCGAAATAAAATCTATCTGCTTATCTGTCAATCTATCTATCTATCTACCTACCTACCTATCTATCTATCTATCTATCTATCTATCTATCTATCTATCTATCTATCTATCTATCTATCTATCTATCTATCTATCTATCTATCTATCTATCTATCTATGTATCTATCTATCTATCTATCTATCTATCTATCTATCTATCTATCTATCTATCTATCTATCTATCTATCTATCTATCTATCTATCTATCTATCTGTCTGTCTGTCTATCTATCTATCTTATTTCTTTATTGCTCACATGGGGCTAAACATAGAGGGGACAAACAAGGACAGACAAACAGATTAAGTCGATCACATCGACCCCAGTGCGTAACTGGTACTTATTTAATCGACCCCGAAAGGTTGAAAGGCAAAGTCGACCTCGGCAGAATTTGAACTCAGAACGTAACGGCAGACGAAATACCGCTAAGCATTTCGCCCGGCGTGCTAACGTTTCTGCCATGTCGCCGCTTTCTATCTATCTATCTATCTATCTATCTATCTATCTATCTATCTATCTATCTATCTATCTATCTATCTATCTATCTATCTATCTATCTATCCATTCGTCCTTCCGTCTGTCTGTCTGTCTCGTTTGTCTTTCTAATTAATCCTCAAAATTATCCCGTCCTTTTACCTTAGTATCTCTCTTTTAAATAGGGTCTGTGCCTTATACAATATAGAAGTGACATAGGAAACTAATTGGCGTATAACCAGCTTACTGTACCAATGATACTGTACTTCAGTTATTGCACTATTATGGGGGAAATAAAGTCACTCTTCAATACTAGATTAATTCTAGTAAACTTACTGTATTGGTGGTATTATACCGACTCTACTGTGAAGGCGCATGACTCAGTTGTTAGAGCGCCGAACTTCCTTTCGTGAGGTTGTGAGCCGGGCTGCGTGTTGTGTTCTTGAGCAAGACACTTTATTTCACGTTGCTCCAGTTCATTCAGCTGTAGAAATGAGTTGCGACGTCACAGGTGCCAAGCTGTATCGGCCTTTGCCTTTCCCTTGGATAACACTGGTGGCGTGGAGAGGGGAGGCCGGTGTGCATGGGCGACTGCTGGTCTTCTGTAAACAACCTTGCCCGGACTTGTACCTGGGAGGGTAACTTTCTAGGTGCAATCCCATGGTCTGTGTCGTGACCGAATGGGGTCTCAGACTGACTGTAGTGGTGATTGGTACTGAGCTATTAGCATTATACTAACTGTACTGTTAGTGTCATTGTACTGACTGTACAGCACAGGTGATACAATACAGTTCTGGTGGTTTTGTCCTAAGTGTACTTGTGGCATTGAATTAACCGTACTGTATTAAAGTTATTTCTTGAAGGCGCGTGGTTTTGTGTTTAGGGTATTCGATCTCGATCGTAAAGTTGTCAGTTCGATTCCCGGCTGCGCATTGTGACCTTGAGCAAGGCACTTTATTTCACCTCAGCTGACAGAAATGAGCTGTACTTGTATTTCAAAGCGCCAGCCTCGTCACGTTCTGTGTCAAGCTGCATCTCCCTGAAAACTACATTAAGGATACCCGTGTCTGCAGGGTGCTCAGTCACTTGCAGTTAATTTCAAGAAACAGACCGTTCAGATAACGTGGAATGCTCGCCGTAGTAACTGACGGAGTTTCAGTGCTATTATACCGACTGTACAGTACTAGTGGCATGTACTACTACTACTACTACTACTACTACTACTACTACTACTACTACTACTACTACTACTGTTGGTTATGTTGATGATGATGTCAATTTCTTTAAACTAGCTTTAGATCAGCTCAAATATGTTTGAGACGTTTGAACCTGTAAAGGCTTCTCACTGCAGTTTGCTGCGGATCGTAAATAATTTCTTCATTCGTGGTGACATCGTGGTGACATTGCAAAAACAGTTACAACAATGGGTGGGTGCTTACAGAATGGATTATGCAAACAGCACAGAGGAAAATCGATAGTATTAAAGAAATGGAATGAAAAACGATGTTCCTTAGGGAAGTGAGATCCCAAAGATCTAGTATTACTCTGAGCACCAAGGGAAAGAGTCTTCTCGCAGCTGCTGCACCAGTCTACTGGTGCTGAAAATAGTCCTCTTCACTTGGGCCATACTCGCCACTCTCAGAAAAGTGACTGGAGGGCAGGAGCATCATCTGTATTCTCAGCATCCTCTTTCTGTAGATAGAATTTGAAGAAGTTGATAAGGGCACAGCGAGAGGAAGTATCTGTTTTCAGTCCTTTCAAAATTGTTTTCCATATAACTTCTTCCGTTATAAACCACAAGAGAGAGAAAAACGTCTATGTACATCTCAGTCAGAGGAAGGCAGCCAGGCGATCTGCATAAACTCGTCGGATCGGTCCTGCGCGCAACAATGCCTCCTTAAGTATTTAATAATCCTTTCTACTGATAAGCACAAGGCCTGAAATTTCAGGAGAAAGGGCAAGTCGGTTACATTGACCCCAGTACTCAACTGGTACTTAATTTATCGAGTCCGACAGGATGAAAGGCAAAGCCAACCTCGGTGGAATTTGAACTCACAACGTAGCGGCAGACGAAATACCGGTAAGCATTTCGCCCGGTGTGCTAACGATTCTGCCAGCTCGCCGCCTTAAATTAAAATTCTTTTCTACTCTAGGCACAAGACCCAACATTTTCGGGGAGGGGGAGGCCAGTCAATTAGATCGGCCCCAGTACGCAACTGGTACTTAATTTATCGACCTCGAAAGGATGAAAGGCAAAGTCGACCTCAGCGGATTTGTCAAGTGTTTAATAATGCTTGGATACTGAACGAGTCAGTGAAGAACGGTTGCCGTCATTTTGCACACATCTTGGACATGTTGAGCTAACAGCTCCATCATGCCTACAGAAATACTCCGGCTCTTCAATCCCTCTGTCCCATAATACTATCAGACCAGGGATTTCTGGAAATTGTCCCTAGCTTGTGGATTGAATGTCCGCTGAAAGAAACAGTTCAGTTATTCTCCGTCGAGTTTTTCCAAGATCATCGTCGTTATTGTTCATTATTAACTTTCAATAGAATGAATAAGTTAATGTCCCATCACCAGCGGCATTGCTCGTCTCTAAAGAATTATGAACGCTTGATAATAAACGCCTGGTAATCCTTTCTTATTTTGGAGCAAGGCCAGTAATTTTTAAGGGTGGTAAAGTCGATTACATCGACACCAGTGCTCAAATGGTACTTATTTTTTCGACACCGAAAGAATGAAAGGCAAATCAACCGCGGCAGAATTTCAGCTAAGGTCATAAAGACAGACGAAATGGTATTAAGCATTGAACTCGGTGTGCTAACAATTCTATCAGCTCACCGCTGTTTCGAATATTAGTAAAGACCATGAATTTTAAGGGGAAGGGAAAAGTCGATTACATCGATCCCAGTGCTCAACTGGTATTTATTATATCGACCTCGAAAGGATCAAAGGCAAATTCGACCCCGGCGGCGTTTGAACTCAGAATGTAAAGACGGACGAAATGACACTAAGCGTTTGCCTGGTGTGCTAACAATTCTGTCAGCTCGCCACATTTTGGTGCGCAAATATTATGCATATTTCTTCAAATAAACACAAATTCTGCATACATATTGATCACATTAAATGTTTACAATTTGCACAGATATCACAAAGATAGAGCGCAGATGTTACAAATAGTTTGTAAATATACAAACGTTGTGCGTAGATTTTATAATAATTTTTTTTTGTCACTTGTTTCAGTCATTTGACTGCGGCCATGCTAGAGCACCACCTTTTAGTCGAGAACTTTGTAAGTCTAGTTCTTATTCTATGGATCGCTTTTTGCCGAATCGCTAAGTTACGGGGACGTAAACACACCAGCATCGGTTGTCAAGCGATGTTGGGGGGGGGCAACCACAGACACACAGACACACACACACACACACACACACACACACACACACACACATATATATATATACATATATACGACGGGCTTCTTTCAGTTTCCGTCTACCAAATCCACTCACAAGGCTTTGGTTGGCCCGAGGCTATAGTAGAAGACACTTGCTCAAGGTGCCACGCAGTGGGACTGAACCCAAAACCATGTGGTTGGTAAGCAAGCTACTTACTACACAGCCACTTCTGCGCCTTTCGTTGTTGATATAACGTAGACAATATCTATGGCTCACAGCATGAAATTTGCTGAAATATAATAGAGACTTCATGCAGATTCGATACAGATTTTGCTCAAATGTCATACGGAGATGATTTTACATCAGTATCACTCAGTTTTTTTATAGAAATACCGGACCAATTCTGCGCAATTTGAGTTTACAAAGATGTCCTGGACGTATTCTACGTATAAACTACTCTTTACTCTTTTACTTGTTTTAGTCATGTGACTGTGACCATGTTGGAGCACCGCCTTTAGTCGAGGAAATCGACCCCAGGACTTATTGTTTGGAAGCCTAGTACTTATTCTATCGGCACTTTTGCCGAACCTCTAAGTTACAGGGACGTAAATACACTAGCATCGGTTGTCAAGCGATGGTGGGGGACCAACACAGACACACAAATACCCACAGACACATGCATACGACGGGCTTCTTTCAGTTTCCGTCTACCAAATCCACTCACAAGGCTTTGGTAGGCCCGAGGCTATAGTGGATGACACTTGTCCAAGGTGCCACGCAGTGGGACTGAACCCGGAACCATGTGGTTGGTAAGCAAGCTACTTACCACACAGCCACACCTACGCCTATTGTTTTTTTTTCTTGTTTTATTTTTCTTCTTCTTACAATTGCTTTCTGAAGTATAGATGATTGAAGCTTTCCAAGTGTTCCAGAAAATTCGCTTAAGTAAATTATTCAAAACGAAATGGTCTTTCTTTAGCTGCACTTGGTAATAAAATCTAAATCTAGGGAGCGAGCAGAAATACATTCAGCTAACGAATTCACAATGATAATGATGATGAGGAGGAGGAGGAGGTGGAGGAGAGTAATTTTGACATAAAGAGCAATTTTGAGGGGAAGGGAAGTCGATTACATCGACTCAGTGTCGATGTAACAAAACGATACAATGGGTTTTCGAATTGAGTAAACTTTACAAAAAGACAAAACAAAAAAACAAAAAAACAATGAAAAATGAAACAAAATAAAACTCCTAATAGACGGAGGCGCTTTAAGGTCCTCGTGGAAAATCCCACAAAATCCAAGGAGCCCTTCTCCTTTAATTTCCTTCTTTGCAGGTGTATGATAATAATGGTTTCAACATTTTGGCACAAGGCCAGCAATTTAAGGTCTGGATTAAGTCATTCACATCGATCTCAGTACTTAGCTGGTACTTATCGTACCGACCTCGAAAGAACGAAAGGCAAAGTCAACTTCGATGGCACTCGAATTGAGAACGTATAGAGATGGAAGAAACGCTGCTAAGCATTTTCTCTGGTGTGTTAAGGATTCTGCCAACATGCCTATTTCTTTACTACCCACAAGGGGCTAAACACAGAGAGGACAAACAAGGACAGACAAACAGATTAAGTCGATTATATCGACCCCAGTGCGTAACTGGTACTTATTTAATCGATCCCCAAAGGATGAAAGGCAAAGTCGACCTCGGCATAATTTGAACTCAGAACGTAGCGGCAGACGAAATACCTATTTCTTTACTACCCATAAGCGGCTACACACAGAGAGGACTAACAAGGACAGAAACATGGATTAAATCGATTATATCGACCCCAGAGCATAACAGGTACTTAATTTATCGACCCCGAAAGTATGAAAGGCAAAGTCGACCTCGGCGGAATTTGAACTCAGAACGTAACGGCAGACGAAACACCGCTAAGCATTTTGCCCGGCGCGCCAACGTTTCGGCCAGCCTCAATAAAATGAGACTGATTCTTTCAAAATTTGGTTGAAGCTCAGTAATAATAATAACAAGAGCACTCAGAGAGAGCAAACCTCCGCCAAGGCAACACCAACGTCCTCTCAGCGATTAGCCGGAGATGATTTATAAAATGAGAATATCTGAAATAAACTCGACTTCTCTCACAAACGAGATTACTAAAAATGAACCCGACTGCTCTCAAATATTAAGTAAAAAACAGGAAAAATAATCCAGATTCCTAGTTCGGTATTGGATCGATCCAAAAATCTAATCACAGTGGGACTGAACCCGGAAATATGTGGTTGGGAAGCAAACTTCTTACCACACAACCACTCCTGCAGCACAAGTCCAATAATAACAATAATGATAATGAATATTAGGATCTAGCAAGACAGATGAAGAGATCGTGGAACACCAAAGAGGTAGTTGTTCCTGTGGCAACCGGTGCACTCGACAAACACTCAAACTCCTTGAGTGGCGGAAGGATATAGACATTCGGACTCGTATTGTTGGCCGGAAAGAAATTGTCACCCTATATTGTGTAACAATCGTAAGAGACATTACTGAGATTTGCAATGAGTTGTCACCAAACCTCAGGTTAGCATCCCTGTTGATTAAATGAGCATGTAACAGATTTCGAATAATGATGATGATGATGATGATGATGATGGTAATAATAATAATAATAATAATAATAATAATAATAATAATAATAATAATAAATTCTTTTATTGACTACAATGGCTAATATAAATATACGTAAAAAGACATGCAACAACATAAAAGACAACACAAGACAATACAAAGGGTTTTCCGTGTGTAAACAATAAAAAATTCTCCAACAAATAATGCCCTGATGCAGTACCAGGCTGTGGCTCTCATGGCTTCTGATCTTAACTGATTGGAAGTGTTATCATGTACATTGTTTTGTCTTGGTATAAAAGATGGGCTATAGCAAATATTCTGCTCAATACCACAGATTTGCTTGTCAGTTGTTTGACCTTAACCAGTTGAACTTGTTCCTTAGTGGCTGACGATATGTGCATCTCTGATCACAAGCAGAAGTAGTGGGGGTGCATCATAGCCATGTGTTGATAGGAATTCTTTAGGGATGTTTTGATCAACATCCTTAAACAACCCTTATTCAGGGACCTTTTGAGCGGGATGGGCTACTAGTCCTGAGGAAAATTCTAACTGGGCCCCACCTGCAAGGAGTTTATCTTGATATGAGTTCACCATGTCGCGCACATATGGTTGTGATGCATGTGCCTGGTGCACCCTTATCAGACGGGTAGTCAGTATGAGTATATTGGGCTTCGTATATTTATACCCCAGTGTCATTTTGATGGCATGGCACTGCTCTCTCACTCAATAATAATATTAATGGTTTTCTTCTGTCAGCATCATCATTATAGTTGCCGTGGTCGTCGTCATCATCATCATCATCATCATCGTCGTCGTCGTCGTCGTTATCGTCATCATCATCCAAATTACATAAAGGGAGACTAATCCGATATTCCAATGTATTACTCTAGTTTTTATTATTCTTGTTTTTGTTTAGTTTTATTGTTCTCCAATAGATACAAATATATATGAGTTGATCGATGATGCTGGCTCTGATGCTGCTCGTGCTGCTGCTGATGATGATTTAAACGATAATGATACTGAAGATGATGGTGGTTGTAGTGGGGATGATGATGACAATGATGATGGAGATTATGTGAAGAGGAAGGAGAAGAAGAAGAAGAAGAAGAGGACGACGATGGCGATGCTGACGATGACAATGGCGATATGCAGCGATAAAGATGATGACAACGACGCTAAGGATGATGATGCTGATGACAATGAAGATGTGCAAAGATGAGGATGGTGACAAGGACCATGACAAGGAAGATGAAGATGATGATGATGATAATAATGATGATGAAAACGGTAATGATGATAATGATGATGGCGACGACGACGATAATGATGATGGTGATGATAACACGACAATGATGTTGAAGGATAATGATGATGATGATGATGATGATAATGACGGTGATGATAATGATGACGATGACGACGACGATAAAGATGACGACGGCGATGACAATGATGATGATGACAACGATGATGATGGTGATGATGATTATAAAAATGTCACTACTAAATATGCGCGCACGCGTGTTTGTGTGTGTGTGTTTGTGTGTGAGTTTGTGTGTGTGTGTGTGTGTGTGTGTGTAGGCGTTAGAAATTGTGCATGTGTGTGAATAGCATATATACGGGAATAATATACGTGTGTACGTGTACAGAACACACATTACATACAAACGACACACATACACACACATCTTTATTCTCACACATCCAACACAACACACACACACACACACACGCATTTTCATACACTCACACATACTGGTACAGACATGTCTTACAATGCAAAAATCAACACATCCTTTATAAGACATACGCCACAAATTCCGCGACTCGGCTAGAAATAAAAAAAAAAAAACGGAAAAGAGAGAAGGGTGGAGTTTGGCTAAAAAGCACTCAGAGAGAATTATGAGACAGTTTCTCTTTAAGTGTAGTGGCGGTGGTGGTGGTGGTGATAGTGGTGAGGGCATGGAAGAGAAAGTAAGTGAAAGAGAGAGATAGGAGAGGGGAGAGTAAGAAAGAGAGGTGGGATACAAGGGGTGGTGGTGGTGTTTGGTGGTGCCATTCATGGTGGTGGTGCTGGGTCTGTTGGTTAAGAAGCTGCTGCCGATTGCGGTGGTGGTGGTGGTGATTGTAGCTGCTGCGGCAGTTAAGGTATATAGGACAGCTGTTCTTTCTTGCGCCGTTCCTCCCGCATGTGAAAGTAAAGCTACTTTATAGTGAATTTCGTTGTTATCGACTAGTTGCGCCTGGCACCAGTATTTATTACATCTCACAAAGTGCGTGTATATATAAATATATGTACACGTATGTATATATGTGTATATGTACACACACGTACGTGTATATATGTATGTACGTGTGTGTATATAATATATATATATATATATATATATATATTAAATATATTTATATGTATATGCATATATGTAAACATACATACACACACACATACATACATACATAGATATGAACGGTGCTTAGTTTAATGGAAGTGGTGGCTGTGGTGGGTTATGTCAGATGATGGTGACGGGGGTAGCGTGGTACAAGGAAGCGATGCTGCAAGAGAGCTGGCGTTGATGTTGGTGGTGTTGGTGTTGGTGGTGGTAGTGTTGTTGTTGTTGTTGTTGTTGTTGTGGTGGTGGTGGTGGTGGTGGTGGTGGCGAAAAGTCTGGAGACTGGGAGTGATTAAAAGAGAGAAAGAGAGAGAGAGAGTGAGAGAGAGAGACAGAGAGAGAGACAGAGAGAGAGAGAGACAGAGAGAGAGAGAGAGATTGTATACAGTATTAATGAAAGCGATGTGTTGGTGATTTTTATCAAATACCTGACATAAGACATTATCCCCTCTCTATTCCATCGTCGTCGACCCCCTTCGACTTCATCCATTCTGTACCCTACTTCCCTACTAAAATGTATCCCTTACTTTTCTTCTTCTTGTTGTGTATTCTTTTTTCTTATTTGTGAACCCTAAACAAACCGACGCACTAAATTCATGTAATTTTTCAGCCATTGTGTCATAATTTTGTCAGCTAGAGTAAAACATGAATACATTTAAATAATAGTTCTTTCTACTAACAGGTTCAAGGCAGTGGGGTGCTAGACGATTACCTCGACCCCAGTACGCAACTGGTACTTATTTTATCGACCGGAATAGGATGAATGGCAGACTCGGCCTTGGTGGAATTTGAACCCAAAATGTAAAGCCGGAAGAAATGAGTATTTTTCCGGCGTGCTAACAATTTTGCCAGCTCGTTTGTTCGTACCCACACACACACGCGCGCATAACAGTAGAATTTGGTAAACAAAAACGCATACATGCATAAATACATACATACATACATACATACATACATACATATATATATATATATATATATATATATATATATATATATATATAAATACACGTACGTATGTGTATATACATGAATCTGTAAGTGTGTGTATTTATATTTATTGGTGTATATGTATAGACTAGCCTTCTAAGAGTGTAGACATGTATATATATATATATATATATATATGCGTGTACATATATATATATACACACCAGAGTAAGCACATAAATGTGAAACAAGGTGGAAAAAATAGTACTCAAATACCAGAGGTAGAGTAGTATGCTTAATTAATAAAGCTGCAATGACATCACAAAAACTGTTACTCAGAGTTTCTTAAGCAGCAAAAGTCTCAGAAACTCCGAGTAACAGCTTTTGTGATGCTTTTGCAGCTTTATTAATAAACTATATATATATATACCGTAAATCCTCGAGTATAGTCCGCCCTTGAGTATAATACGCAGGGGATAGTTGGGGGCTGTATCTCTGAAAAACCTAAACCTTGTGAATAACACTCACCCCTTCTCTAACTTGAGTCAAGGAGGTCTATATAAAGTCCTTGGTTTGTAAAAATGTATACGGTAACGTCCTTTATTATTATTGAATATATAACATAATGCAAACGTGTAGCTTTTTTGTGCATTTTGTTTGCAGAAAATAAAGAAATAACAGTAATAACAGTAATAACGTTTAATAAATGTTGCTTACTGCAAGTTATGGATGATTCTTTTATGACTTCATTGCTTTCAGGCTTAGCTTAAGGTATTTTCGCGCCCGACATCACAAAATGCGTCTGAATAAACATTGCCGGACAGCAAATAGAGACTCGGACATTACTTAGAAAATATTTTTAATTTTTAACCTCGTATATAGAACGCACTAGGGATTTTGACTTTTAAATTTTGGGAAAAAAATGCGGATTATACTCGAGGATAAACGGTATGTGTGTGTGTGTGTGCGGTGTGTGTGTGTGCGTGTGTGTGTGTGTGCGTGTGTGTGTGTGCGTGTGTGTGTGAAGAGAACATTCATTTGTAAAGAAAATTTCGAGGATCAATCGCTCAAACATGTTTCGCTCAGGCACTTAGTCGTGGCAAATCAAAGACATATCTATTCGGTTGGTACCCGCACGGTCGAGATCTTGAAGGACTTCATTTAGAGTATGACTGAGAAATAGACTAAATAACATTATGATAGTAATCTTTTCTGCTCTAGGTACAAGGCCCGAAATTTTAGGGAAAGGGGCCAGTCGATTACATCGACTCCAGTACGCAACTGCTACTGAATTCATCGACCCCGAAAGGATGAAAGGCAAAGTTGACCTCGGCGGAATTTGAACTCAGAACATAAAGACAGACGAAATACCTATTTTTTTACTACCCTCAAGGGGCTAAACACAGAGAGGACAAACAAGGACAGACAAATAGATTAAGTCGATTATATCGATCCCAGTGTGTAACTGGTACTTATTTAATCGACCCTGAAAGGATGAAAGGCAAAGTCGACTTCGGCGGAATTTGAACTCAGAACGTAGCGGCAGACGAAATACCACAAAGCATTTTGCCCGGCGTGCTAACGTTTCTTATTTCTTTACTGTCGACAAGGGGCTACACACAGAGGGGACAAACAAGGACAGACAAAGGGATTAAGTGGATTATGTCGACCCCAGTGCGTATCTGCTACTTTTTTTATCGACCCCGAAAGGATGAAAGGCAAAGTTGACCTCGGCAGAATTTGAACTCAGAATGTAAAGACAGACGAAATACCTATTTCTTTAGGACAAACAAGGACAGACAAACGGATTAAGTCGATTACATCGACCCCAGTGCGTAACTACTACTTAATTTATCGACTCCGAAAAGATGAAAGACAAAGACGACCTCGGCGGAATTTGAACTCAGAACGTAAAGGCAGATAAAATACCACTAAGCATTTCGCCCGGCGTGCTAACGTTTCTGCCAGATCGCTGCCTTAGTAATTAACCAATATTGTACCTATAATAGTTTTTCTTTTGTCTACTATAGAGAGATAACAGGGTAACGCCGTTTGTAGGAGCGATTGGGTACGTGAAAGGGGAGCGTAAAGTATAATATCTGAATAAATCAGTGGACACTAAGCTAAGAGAAGTTAATATACGTCAAAGCACTTATGAACAAAGCAAGAGAGACTAAACACGTAAAAGAAAGTAACAATTGAGAAATGAACACGAAAAGATGAAAAGCTGAGGCAATGTGAAAAGGTTAGATTTTAATAGATTACATGAAATGTTAGGAAACCCCCCGAAGTAGAAACTTTGGGGCAATGCAGAAATATCCAAAAACAACGACAAAAAATTATTTTCCTTTTCTTGTCTTTTAAATTCAAAAAATCCTTCAAAATTCTCTTTTTTGGACAATATAGAAATTACCAAAGCCTGATGATTTTAAGATCGATCGATCGATCAATAGATAGATAGACAGACAGACAGACAGATAGATAGATAGATAGATAGATAGATAGATAGATAGATAGATAGATAGATAGATAGATAGATAGATAGATAGATAGATAACTTTCTTTCTTGGCTGAGGGGACAAATACAAATGTAGAGCTTTTCTTTCTGAAAATGAAAAAGAAAAAGGAAAAAAAGGGAACAAAATAAAATTCCGATCAAAAGGGAACGGAAAAAAAAGCGATCTAGAAGGATGAAATGCAAAGTTGACCTCGGCGGAATTTGAACTCAGAACGTAGCGGCAGACGAAATACCTATTTCTTTACTACCCACAAGGAGCTAAATATAGAGAGGACAAACAAGGACAGACAAAGGGATTAAGTCGATTATATCGACTCTAGTGCGTAACTGGTACTTATTTAATCGACCCTGAAAGGATGAAAGGCAAAGTCGACCTCTGCGGAATTTGAACTCAGAACGTAACGGCAGAAGAAATACCGCTAAGCATTTTGCCCGGCGTGCTAACGTTTCTGCCACAGACAGTGAGATAGGCAGACAGACAGATAGATAGATAGATAGATAGATAGATAGATAGATAGATAGATAGATAGATAGATAGATAGATAGATAGATAGATAGATAGATAGGACCTACTAGTGGCGTGTGGTCTGCGTATAGCCTTGTTGCTAGTTCTTTGGTTAACTATAACCTAACTAAACATACGTTAAGTTACCAGCATATCAGTACATTATCTGCAGAAAGTCATGCTTCAGCAATTTTTCAAACTTTTTTTTATAACTGGTTTGAACCTATGGTTCTGAAGCCATTTTTAATCTATAGACCCCTTTCATTCCTATTTTACTCGGGTAGCTTCTCATAGCCATCGGATGTTTAAAAATATACTATTATATTTCTATAATTAAATATTACTCTCTTTACTCTTTTGCTTGTATCAGCCGTTTGACTGGGGCCATGCTGGAGCACTGCCTTTATTTGAACAAATCGACCCCAGGACTTATTCTTTGTAAGCCTAGAACTTATTCTATCCTTATCTTTTGCCGAACCGCTAAGTTACGGAGACGTAAACACACCAGCATCGGTTGTCAAGCGATGTTGGGGGGACACACAAACATACACACACACACATATATATGTATGTATATCGTCTTCTAAGAGTTATACGTTCTTGTCCATGTTGTATTTTTCTACATACCTTAACATATATATATATATATAATATATATATATATATATATATATATATATCATAATAAATATTAGGGAATAAATCCAAATTTACAAGGAAAAATCAGATTAAAATTGAATCCAATTTTATAGTAAAAAATTATATTATAATAAATTAGAGACAAAACCACTATTATGCAAATCAATAGTTTATAACTCATAGTTTATAAATCATAGTTTATAACTCGCTAAGAAGGTTTAGAAACCACCTGAAGAATGTCTAAGATGTGCTGACACGAAACGATCGTAGTGGTTATTCATTTGTTAAATTTTAATTTATATAAATTATTTTATGTATTGGCTTAAGTCTTTCTTTGCATAATAGTGGTTTTGTCTCTAATTTATTATAATATATATATATATATATATATATATATATATATATATATATATATAATATATATATATATATATATATATATATATACATATATATATACGTCGGGCTTCTTTCAGTTTCCGTCTACCAAATCCACTCACAAGGCTTTGGTCGGCCCGAGTCTATAGTAGAAGACACTTGCAGTGGGACTGAACGCGGAACCATGTGGTTGGTAAGCAAGCTACTGCCAACATATTTTGTACATAGTAAAAGTATAATCAAATTATTACTCAAAATTGTTAACAAAATCTCCAAGGGTCATGTGGACCCCGATTGAGAACCAAATGTTTTAAACTATGGTAATGGTGGCATCATTGAATTCATCAAGCATGGTCTCCTAGGAGCTGAGCAAGATACCGTGGAACATACTGATAATCTCAAGGCTTACTGCTTACTAAAGCAATCTGCCTGACGACGTTCTCGATATCTTCTAATGATGGTTGGTATGTCAAGTTAATCAGATGATGGGTGAAATGAGAACTGCTCCAAAACAGCTGGGTCAACAGTGGAAGATAAGGCGTTGTGTAGCTACAGATCAGCTCTGATCGAGCAAAACATCTAGGTGCGGCACAGATTCTGGATATACAATACTTCCGCCAGGTTGTTTTGACATGTGGTTAATTGTACATAATGCTTGCTACAATCTGGGCATATCGTACTAACAAATTTGTTAATGTCGTTGTTGTTTTGTGCCAAGTCAGCCTTGGCTGAATATGATCAAAGCCGTTCCACTGTAAAAAAAAGAAAAAAAAAAAAAGAAAGAAACAGGGTATGATTTGAGAGAAAATTGGCTTCTAACAGGCTCATTAAGTACGTAGACTTAGAGTCTCCATCGTTGGCTCATCATCTTTTTGCTTGCTGATGTTGTTCAAGCCAAGATCAGCTCAGATCAATTACACTTACGACCGAATGACATTCTTACTGTGACCATCTAATCTTTTCTTTCCATACTCCGACAATGTGCTCAAGATCAAATTACTGAATGTGTCCTCTTCTTAAAAATCGATAGCCAGATGATTTGAAGGAAGTTTGACTACTATTTCTAGCATATCGAAATTTCTTCGCTGATGAGGACCCTAGATTTTGTTTGTGACTACAAGGAAAATGAATAAGGCTGAATTTCTATGCATTTCTTATAGTTTGCATGCATCTCAGCATTGTGTCTGAATAGAGGTTAATGAGGCTATTCACGCTGAGGTTATTTCTGTGTGATTGCATATCAATAGAATACCGGATCAGATACATCGTAGTATCAGGGTTCAACGTCTACACTCCTCAAATTTGCCTTGCGTCACTCCGAAAGCAATTAACATTAAAACCTACAATGCACCAGTCATTTACTGGTGTCGATTTAAGCACTTACACTGCCTTCTTACAAATTTGTGCACTTTTGTGAAATGAAGCTTGGTAATGCAATAAATGACTATAGTATATTTGTATATGCTGCCCTGGAATTCTATGCCAAAATTCTGGGAGCCAGATGGAGATCAAAAGTGTTTTAACTGCTCTCAAGGGAGTGCGACGTATCCATTACGAATGAGAGGGTTTCTTTCCTTCTAATTATCTCAAACACCCCTAATACATGTATGTTGGTTGGTATCTGTCTGCGTGAGTAAGATTGTATGCATGTGCATGTGTGTTTGTGTGTGTGTGTATTGTGTGTATTTGTTGGTATTTGCGAATGAGTGAATGAATGAGTATGTGTGTGTATGTGTGTGTGTGTGTGTGTGTGTGTGTGTGTGTGTGTGTGTGTGTGTGTGTGTGTGTGTGTGTGCATTTGAAACATTATGGCTTTCAGACATTAATACGCTTTGATGTTATTTTATATTTTTATTTTTAGAAAGTGTCCTTATTCTCAGCAGAAATTCTTGGCTCAGACATATCGTCGCTGTCATCCAGCTCTACTAGGATTCAACTCTATTATATCATGACTGTTATGATTTAACTCTCTAATTCAATTATGATATGACTTGTTTCTAGTCTACTTCTAATACAGCCGAACCGTACTTTGATCGAAGTCTGACTCACGATTTCTCAATGGTCCACTATTAACATTATGATACAAGCATGGTAGATTGTTATGATGTTTACCGAGGTTAGAATCATTCTCTACTTTACCAATGTAACAGATTGCCGAGACGAAGAAGCCTGTATATCATCGCTCAGCCAGCTGGAATAACAACCTAATCTTCTTCAAATTAGATACCATTGCCTTTAAAACGTACATACCGAATAATGTAGTTCTGGATTCTTAGACACAGGAAAAAGACAAAAATGACCATGGCTGGAAAACCTTTTGAGTGAAGGTTTGGTTGATCATAATACATAACTAAACAGCAACAACAGCAGCAGTTGAGGCGCAATGGCCCAGTGGTTAGGGCAGCGGACTCGCGGTCTTAAGAACGCAGTTTCGATTACCAGACCTGGCATTGTGAGTGTTTATTGAGCAAAATCACCTAAGCTCCACGAGGTTCCGGCGGGGTGCGGGGTGAACTCCGCTGTACTCTTTCACCACAACTTTCTCTCACTCTTTCTTCCTACTTCTGCCACAAAGCAGAGGAACCATGGTGTAACCAACTATGGGGTGGTAAACTTTCAGACCCTAGTCTAGATTGCGAATCCTCTGTACCCCAGGATGGTTCAGCTCTCCACCCGTTAAAAGCCACCGTTTACGGAATGAGGAAAACAACGTAGCTTTCGTGCGATTCGAACTAGAAACTTTCACAGAGTGAGAGAGTCCGGAAGTGAACACTATTAAATTTACATCTTATATAGGATAAGACTTTTCGAAAAAAATTTTAGCAATGGCCAGCATATTAAAAAATACCTTTAAAGGTTAAATTTATAAATAACTTATAAAACGTGTCTCGAGATATGCTGAAGATTTTCTATTTTGGATATATTTGGGGTACTTAGGTCTGCTCATGACTTAGTGCTTGCTTTCTCCACGGGTATGAGTAAGTATTTCATTTATGTCTTACGTATTTATCGCTGACGAGGAGAAAATTCTTATGAATTAACTCTGAAATTGGGACCAATACGGTAATAACGGAATTTTTTAGAAATTTCTGTCAGCTTGTTTCGAGACGCATTTTAATAGTGATAAATTATAATGGTTGTTGACAATTTGTCTATTTTCGGCATATTTGGCATTAGAATTTTTTCTTTTGCCCTTGTTTTATAAATTATTTATAAATCTAACCTTTAAAGGTATTTTTTAATATGCTGGCCATTGATAAATTTTTTTCGAAAAAATTAATCCTATATAAGATGTATATATATATATATATATATATATATATATATATATATATATATATATATATATATATATATATAATATATATATATATATAGGTTCGAAGTAAGAGGATAAGAATTATAGGATTTTATGGAACTTCTCTGTAAAGGCTGACGATACTATTGAAGCAAAGAGTCAGATATGATTAAGAACAAATGAAACAACCAGTGTAAAATCATAGATGCTGAGTTCAAATTCCACCGAGATCGACTTTGCTTTTCATCATTTTGGGGTCGATAAATTAAGTAGTTGTTGCGTACTGAGGTCGATCTAATCGACTGACCCCTTCCCCCAAAATTTCGGCCTTGTGCCTAGAGTAGAAAAGAATATAGAGAAAAGTTTAAGGCGGCGAACTTGCAAAAACGTTAGCACGCCGGGCGAAATGCTTAGCGGTCTTTCGCCTGTCTTTATGTTCTGATTTCAAATTCCGCCGAGGTTGACTTTGCCTTTCATCCTTTTGGAATCGATAAATTAAGTTCTAGTTGCGTACCAGGGTCGATCCAATCGACTGACCCTCCCCCCTCTCCCAAAAGTTCGGGCCTTGTGCCTAGAGTAGAAAAGAATATCATATACTTTATAACTGAGTGGATACGAAAGACATTGAAACAGTTTTAAAATATCAGGACCCGGTTAAACAGTTGAAGAGATTGTAGAAGACGAAGACAACAATTATTCTTGTAGTAATTGATGCACTTGGCATAATACCCAAACTGCTATCTATGAGGCTGAGGAATATTGGAATTGGTACTCGTGCAGACAAATGCAATCCTGTATTTGGCAGGAATCTTAAGAAAGATTTTTGAGATTAAAGATTTGCTGTCACAAAACCTCAAGACAATATCCCTGATAATATAGCATGTTATAGTTAAGATATTAATAATAATGTTTTCTTGATTTCTCATTTAAGCACAATCCCAATTATAAAGTGTGTTTCAGGGTCTGGATACAGTCGGTCGCTATAGGTGATCTAATAATCATCTGGTTGCTGTATCATCGACACTGGAAGAACGAAAGCCAAATTCAGGCCCACGTCCGGCGGGATTTCGAAATCAGAAGCAACACAGCAAGGTATTTACTACTACTACTACTACTACTACTACTACTACTACTACTACTACTCTACTGCTACTGCTACTGCTGCTGCTGCTGCTGCTACTACTACTACTGCTGCTGCTGCTACTACTACTACTACTACTACTACTACTACTACTACTACTACTACTACTACTACTCTTGTGGCTGTTGCTGCAGATGGTCTATTATTATCACCTTAATTTCTGTTTATATGCCTTTAATATTACATAAATATACTTATCACTTCGACGCCGGGTAGCCTTTACAACGCGGGGTCAGCAGCAAATATTTACAAATACTATATATTATGTGTTTATAACTATACATAGCTATACACGTGTCTGTCACACATACACGTTCATATGTATGTGTATGCATGCGCATATGTATGTGTGTGTATGCGCGCGCACATATACCTCCACAATCTTCAGCATGCTAAAGCAACATATGGAGAATGCATGATAACGTTTCCTCGGGTACAGTTCCGTTTTTTAGCTATGCTTCTGACAATAATCAAGCAAATATAAAGTACAAAATATATATATAAAATATCACACGCAAATGCAGAGGGAGACAGAGGGAGGGAGAGAGAAGGAGGAAAATAAGGACAGAGAATGAGAAAGAAAGAAAGAGATTGAGTAAGAAGGTGAAAAATTTGCTACTTTAGAGCTGAAAATTTGAAGATAACATGTCTGGGGAAAATTACCCACGGACACCATCCGTATGGAAAAGAAAATGTTAAGTCAATGCTACAACACTTAATCGCATGACTCACGACAAGAAAATGCTTCCATTAATCAGGATTCCCGGTTCCCTGCAGTGGGGAAAACGTTATCGCAACGTTGAAATCTGACTGAGTGAGGTAAGGGAGATAAATTCGAAATCTTTGTTAGAATTACTCTTGAAGAGAAAGAAAAACATTTACACAACGAATTATATTAATTAAAATTGGTCATCTGTAAGCATGGTGATGAGATTCTGATAAATATCGTTTTCAATATACTTCCTCAGCGATGCAAATATTCGTAACTATATAGGTAATTATAATTTAAAGAGTTATCGGAATCATCAACCTTCTATGACTTTACCAGATTTAAGCACTAATGTATTGATGTTCTCTCTACGCGTTGCTTTAATTATAATAATCTTATACCAATACTACCAGTATTATCTCTGAAGGACATCAGTTCTTATATTCTTAATGATATACACAGTACTGGACTAGATTTTATTTAGGTGTTATTCATAAATCTAGAATTAAAATATTTGAAGACATTCGAATGAGAAAAAAAAAAAATCGATCGAAATGTTTAGATATGGGATTATTGAAAAATATTTCCTTTCAAAAGGTGAGGTTAACTTATAATTTCTAATTTGGGCACAAGGCCAGCAGTTTTGGGGGAAGAGATTAGTGGATAGCATCGACTTCAGTCTTTAACATGCATTTTTTTTATCAGTCCATGAGAATGAATGACAAAGTTGACCTCGGCAGGATTTAAACATAAAGAGCTGGTACAAATATCAGAAAGCAGTTTTCCTCGACGCTTAAACGATTCTGTCAAAATTTGAGCGATACTCTTATTTTCTAATCCTATTATCTAAGATCTCTGTCGAGATTTGTTAGCGTTACTTATTGGTCTTTATCCCGAGATCAGTGGGGATTTAAGATATATATGAGCTACAGACATATGATCGCTCAAAAGACTTAATGCTATC
Source organism: Octopus sinensis (assembly GCF_006345805.1). Lineage (NCBI taxonomy): Eukaryota > Metazoa > Mollusca > Cephalopoda > Octopoda > Octopodidae > Octopus > Octopus sinensis. Next base: position 69,700,852 of record NC_043002.1, read on the forward strand.
TACAGATCGATTGTTTCAAATATACTGCGTCTCCTTTCAACCCATTCAACCATTTCCAATCTGATATTGGACGAAACTTTACTGTGACACTGATGGGTTTTTTTTCTATACAAGTTGTAGTCCTACAAATCTATGCTAGTCAAGAATGTATAGGAGGGAACTTCAACATGGTCACTCGATCTGGTATAAATAACAACCCAAGCTTCCCTGAATTACACCACATCACCTTATAAAAAAGAACGAAGGATACATTGGAAAATGCACACACAAACACGATAAATGGTGAAATGATCACGTTGAAATGTCTTTAATGACAGGTCTCTTCGATAAGTAATTACAACTGTAACAATGATAAATAAAATAGAATCCAAATAGACTGCTACTTTTCTGTGTCGGCAAGACTTGTGTTATGTGGAAAATTGACGGAAAAATTACAGTGAAAGTGACGTGAGCATCGAAATATCCAACGTTGCAGACAGACTTCTTCTTCGGGGTAAAGATGAGAGGAGAGAAAATAAAGACAGACGGTAGAGATTAACATTCCATATGAAGCTCACGTTGTTTTGCGGTCCCCATCAGTTTCAGACAGTTTTTCAAACGTATAGAGAGTATAAAATTACTGTGTTGTATTTCCATCCTGCCATCTTTACTCTGAAGAAAGACTGTCCGAAACGTTGGACACTTTTCTTTCTACAGCGATTCCATTGTATTCGTTTTGTTGCTTTTCCCAAGTAACATGTATTTTCTCACCTATTTGCTAATGTATATATGTATTTATTTGTTAAGGCGTTCATGTATTAATAAATGACCTTTTTAGATGGCAATATTTTTCAGAGAATGTGTAATCGTATGTTTCTTCTCTTTTCAGTAGGTTGTTCTTAGATCATATACAGACTGGAAATCATCGGGAGCACACATATGTTAATACAAACGGGAGAAAAAAAACACACAAGACAGGGTATAAATAATTCAACTCTGCTCATCGAAAATAAACTGGCTAAAATCGTAATGCATGCCATAATCCGTCAGCCATTTATAAGTTTTCTTCGTAGTCAGTGGAACGAAGGGAGTACTTGTTCTATGATGTGTGACCAGAGAAATGTAAAACATTTCAGAACAATATTTTTTGCTTATACGAAGAGAATAAGGAAATACATTTATGTGCCAATGGAAACACTCATGAAGAACCACATTTTCCTACACCTTAAAACTATTCTTCTATTAATAATCACATTTACGGATTCCGACGAAAGCAATATTGTTGCACTTGACATCATCAAAGCATTCGAACATTTCTGGCTGTGAAAATTCCTACTGAATTGCCTGTTTGTGGGCTCTATGTGTCTTTCTTACTTTGGATCAGTGACTTCCAATATTGTAGTAGAATCGCCGCGTAGCTGATGGAACTCTCGCTGACCCACAGTCTGTTCACTCTGGTAGATCTAAGACTAGATTTTATCTCCACCCTCTCCCTCGACCTGCATCTCGTCATTTCCACTCACCAGCATCCATTCTCCTAATCATGTATATTCGAGAGTGTTCGATATGAAACTTAGATATTTCATGTCAATCCAATTGATTCGTATGAAATCGTACAGCAACACCCACCAAGTCCAGCCTCGAGGATCACATAGTCGAGCTGTTTCCTCACTCTGCCTCTTCTGCAGCTACTACAGTGACCTCTGCTCTTCAGAACTGTCCGGTCTCGAGCCACATCCACTCAAGAACTCTCGACTCACTTGTTTCAAACTTTCCGTTTCCTTTGTAGCGATTATCTTTGAAACCCATTACTAGACATTTTGACCAACTCTAGCTTCCCAAAACGCCAGACCTTTGGAATTCTCTCCCTGGTTTGCCAAATTTTTTCCTGTAGCCGACAAAATGCGGCTGGCGCAGAGGAACATAAATCCCATTAATCTGACTGGTATCATTTCAGCCAACACCTCAAACTTCTCACACTTCATGTTCACTTAAGTGCACAGAAATACGCATATTTGTTTAAATATATACAATAATAATCTGTAAATTAAAGTAGCGAGCTGGTAGTACCGTTAGCACGTCGGACAAGAAACTTAGCGGCATTTCCTCGCGTTCTAAGTTCAAATCTCGTTGATTATTTTCCTTTCAACCTCAACGATGAAATAAAGTACCAGTTAAGTACTGGGAAAAGGTTTTATCAACTTTTCCTCTCTTCTTAAAATCTCATCCAGTCCAAGGGAGAAATGTTGTGATCTTGGTCATATGGAAACCGCATAACCGAAATTATAAGTCCTAAGACTAGGAAAAAAGAAGAGATTTGTAAATCAAGTGGATTAACAAGTCATTCTGTAAAGCAACTGGATAAACTGTAGCACAATTTAATGCTGAGCCAGATTATTTGGTGAACGAATGTCCATTAGTTCTTTTTTGTAAGTAAGGAAAATTTGCTGACTTGATCTTTCTCACAGACTTGTAATCATCGATCGATTACAGCAAAAACAGAAAATATAAAAAAAGAAAACCCCGGAAAATTCATTTCACTATTTTTTTCCTTAGTATACGAAAAATGATACATACCCTTTCCTCATTAACCCACATACTTGTTATATAATGTGAACGACGGCTCAATATTAAATCGTAATAGAGATTATTTAAAACAATGTTGCACTGATTTTAATTTTCAAATGAAACCAGGTCAGAACAAAGATGCAAACATCAGCAATGTCTGAGAGGCAAGTCTTGCAGTTTGTCTGGCATTGCAACTTCGTCTTAAACTCTTTTCTTTTTTTCTTTCCTCTTTTTATTTTTTTTTCCCTGATTCTTTTTCTTGCTTTTTACTCCTGCTTCTTTCTCTTCCACCCTGCTTGTTTTCGTTTCTCGTTCCTTTGGGTGAGGCTTCTTATTTTTAGTTTGTCTGCAACATGCAATTGTGGAATGCCGTGCTTGTGCAGCTGAGATCACCTTATGCATTGCGCTGATTTATCGAATTTTTGAATTCGCCATGATTTTATGACCCGTTTGTCGTCAACTAAAACCGCCGCCACCTGCACCGCTGCTGCTAACATCAGCAATACTCTTACTACTCTTATTACAAACACTCGGCATCTTCCAACACCAAAACACTTGCTACCATCATGCATATTTACAGCTTCTTAACCACCCCGACCGTCACCACCACCACCACCACCACCACCACCACCACCACCGACCTCCCACATCCATTACTGCCATCTTTAATTCACCACCACCGCCAACACTGCTTCAATCATCACCAACACCACCCGTCACTACCGATAACAACAACAACAACAACGCCAACAATCACATCAACATTCTTCTCTTCACCCCCACCCCCACAACCACCAATACCAACATCATCAGATGTTATTACTGCTACCGTTGCAGCAGCTACTGATGCCGCCGCAACTACTACTACTACTACTACTACTACTATTACTACTACTGCTACTACTCAAAACGAAAAACACGGCCACTTCAAAGATTCACGGCTTCAAACATTTGTCACAAACCACGTACACAACCACACTAAAAAAAGTCTGAAAAAAAAAACCAAAAGTAGAAAAAAACAAACAAAAACAAAACAACACCCTACTTCCACCATCCCCACCACCATCAGCAGCGAGCGCCATCTCCACCACTAACAACGTCGACAACAACAGCAATAAAAACGACATCTCCTACTGCTAACCCCATCTTTTAGTCCATTACCTCACCTCTAGTCGCCTCTTCTGCCACCCACCATCATGTATATACGTGTGTGTATGTACTCACACATACACATATATACATGTGTATATACACATACATGCATACGTATACATAAATATAATATATATATATATGCATAAATATATATATATGCACACATCGACACACTGGCTCAGACACATATATATGATATATATATATATATATATATTATATATATATATATATATATATATATATATATATATTATATATATATATATATATATACACATATACATTCATATATAAATACATATACAATCGTAATCTTCTCCACCCCTTCTTCTACCCAATAACTTCTGACACTATAATACTAGTTCTATCACCTCCACCATCACCACCAGCCCCACCCCTCTACCACACTCATCACACCTACTAATCTTTCATTTTTTTTTGGTTTTGTTATATATTTCTCATATTCTTTTTTTTTTTTGGCTATATTTCTCACTGTGGTCGGCACCATCATAACTATTATTAGCATCTACAATAATAAAAGTTATAGGCTTCAGCAAAAACAATAACAACATCATTGAGAATAATAAAAAATAACAAGATTAAAACCTGCAGCTACAAAAAACAACAAAAAAGTACAAACAACGGCATAAATTTCACTATTTAAGTGGTTTTCTTTTTACCATTGTTCACAAAATTCCATTGATGCTTACAAAATGATATTAAAAAAGAAAAAAGGATTTCAATGAAAATTAGCATGAATAAAATTAATATAATTATTAAAAAGTTGAGTAATCGTAAATGAGAAAAGACTTGGCTGAAGAGTTAAGAACGCTTCACAATCAGTCATGAGATTGTGAGATCGATTCCAAAACGGTGCATCGTGGGCGAGTGATATTTTTGCTATTGCATTGGGTCGATTCAACCCTGGGTAGAGTGAAACTGTTTAGAAGACAGTTGGGTAGATTGCATCTTTGTTCCTTGCTGCATACGTTATCACATTGATTTTTTCCCCCGAGACAGATAGACTTGAATCAGATCTGGAGTAGAGAGAGCAATAGCCAACGAAAGAACTTTGACAAACCCAACTGATTGATCGGTTGACTGAAAGATTGATCAATCACTTAGCTAATTGTATAAATAGTTAACAACCAATTGACAAGTAACCAATCCTTTCTACTATAGGCCTGGAATTTCGGAGAAAGGGGCTAAATCGATTACATTGACCCTAGGGTTCAACTAGCACTTATACACGCAGACGCATACACGCAGACGCATACATATATATATATATATATTATATATATATATATATTTGAAATGCTGTTCACCGTTTTCGCCAGCATACTAACGATTCAGCCAACTCACCTTAATTAACAAATAACTAATGATTTCAAATTCTCATACAAGGCCAGAAATTTCGGGGTGGAAGTAAGTCGATTACATCGACCCGGTTGCTCAGCTAATACTTTTTAATCTACCCCAAAAGGATGAAAGGAAAAGTCGAACTCGGTGGAATTTGAATTCAGAACTTAAAGTCGGAAGAAATGCCACTAAGCATTTTGCCCGGTGTGCTAATGATTATGCCAAATCACCGCCGTAATTAACAAATAAAGCAGTGAAATGGAACCCATGCAATAAAATAATGAATTTATTGTATAAAGTGCTCAGGTGCACTACAACTCGTCGGAGACAGATTAAAAAAGAGAAAGAAAGCAGCAAAAATTATGAAAAGACATCAATGAAAACCAAAAGTATACACATAGGATACACAACATAGAACACAAAAAAGGCAAAAAAGTGAATAGTAAAAGAGCCATAAAGAGGCAAGCGCGCTTAGACACGTCCTTGTAGGCAAATTTCGGGAAACAAGGAATTTTTGCAAGATGCAGTGTCCTAACAGCTAACAATCAATACGGGTAATTTATTCTATGTTTCTATCCATGGGTAGTAAAGGTATTGAACTAAAAATGGTGAGTAATCTTGCAAGCTTCTGCCAAGTCAGCTACTAGATGTCGAAGCCCTCAGAAGTTAGACGTTTATGAAATGGAAAGTGACTAACAGAGGGTATTCGTCTAGTTGTACGTTTCTGGAGAGCTTCCAGTGGATCGATAATCTGGACAATATAGGGTTCGAGACTAGAGATGTAAGCTGTATGGACCTATCATAGCCACATACAGCTTTAAATAGATAACTGTTGAATGGCTGATAAAGGTCATACCGAGTGACGCTAAAATGCTGAAACACCTCCGGCCTTTTTGACAAAATGCAAATCCCCAGACACAGTTTATTAAAGGTACACAGATTTGAGGGATACCTTAACGCTTATACGCTAATTCAGTCAGTACTGACAGACATCCATTTATTTTTAGTTATAAATGAAATCTCTTATCTTTTACTTGTTTCAGTCATTAGATTGCGGCCATGCTGAAGCCCCACTATAGCGAATTCTAGTGGAACGAATCGACACCAGTACTTATTTTTTAAAGCCTGGTAAAATACTATCGCTCTCTTTTGTCAAACTGCTAAGTTATGAGGTCGTAAACATACCAACACTGGTTGAGAAGCTGTGGTAGGGGACAATCACAGACACAAATAAACCGCCCCCATATATATATATATATATATATATAATATATATATATATATATATATATATACATATACATACATACACACACACACATATTATACAACGGGATTCTTTCAGTTTCCGCTTGCCAAATCCGCTCACAAGGCTTTGGTCGGCCTGAGGCTATAGCAAAGGGCACTTAGTAGAACTGAATCTGGAACAATGTGGCTGGAAAGCAAACTTTTTACCACACATATTTCGTTTTGAATTTGTTTCATCAGATTCTTGGTGTGGTATAATATATTCTTTTAATTGTTTCAGTCATTTGACTGCGGGCATGGTGGAGCACCACTTCAAAGGGTTTTAGTCGAAGAAATTGGCTCTAGGATTTATTCTTTGTAAACCTAGTACTTTTTCTATTGATTGCTTTTGCCGAACCACTAAGTTACGGTGACATAAACACACCAGGATCGGTGGTCAAGCGATGGAGGGGACAAACAGACACACACACACACACACACACACACACACACACACACCACATATATATATATATATATATATATATATATATATATATATATATATATATATACATATATATATATAAACCGGCTTAGAGAAGAAGAAGAAACGAAACGAAACCAAACGAATCGAATCGAATCGACGCGAAGGCGCTCAGTCATACAATAGTGTAATAAATAAAATATATGCATACATACAAACATATATGTACGTACCTACATCTACATGGATATATATATACACATATATATATATATATATATATATATATATATATATATATATATATATACGTGTGTACAGGACACCACAAATAGACGTAGAACTCAACGAGAAACGAAAACGTAAAAACAGCATGGAACGGACCATTTTTTTAACAACGAAAAAACAGAGTACAAGATAACTACACAAGGAAAATCCCCTTCATCAGCTGTCCCTAGTTCAACTCCAGCGTACGTATTACGACGGGCTCCTTTTCAGTTTCTGCTCACCAAATCCACTCACAAGGCTTTAGTCGGCCTGAGGCCGTAGAAGAAGACACTTGCCTAAGATGCCACGCAGTGGGACCGAACCTGGGACCATGTGGTTGGGAACCAAGCTTCTTACCGCACAGTTATGTCGTATTTTGGGAGGAGCATTCTACTGACAAAAACGCATGCAGTGGTTGTTGCTCACTTCTTTACTTTTAGTCAATTAATTAATTAACAAGTTGTGATTATTGATTGGTCTATCAGAGCCTTCTTCAGCACAATTATCCTTTCAAATATCCTCGTTCTGCACGCTTCTAATGTATAAAGGTTATACATCCTTTTTGAGATGCATAAATATCCCACCTTTTCATATCTACATGCATACATATATATCATACTTTCTCTTGACCCTTCCACTCAATCCATGGACATACACGGTGTGCATCCGGTTCTATAGAAAAGAAACCTCTTTGTCCATGCCGACTGCTCGTTTATTACCTTCATTTTCAGTATCTAAAAACGATGTTGATAGGCGTGGGAGTGGCTGTGTGGTAAATAGCTTGCTTACCAACCACATAGTTCCGGGTTCAGTCCCATTGCGTGGCACCTTGGGCAAGTGTCTTCTTCTATAGCCTCGGGCCGACCAAAGCGTTGTGAGTGGATTTGGTAGACGGAAACTGAAAAGAAGCCTGTCGTATATATATATATATATATGTGTGTGTGTGTGTGTGCGTGTGTGTGTGTGTGTGTGTGTGTATGTTTGTGTGTCTGTGTTTGTCCCCAACATCGCTTGACAACCGATGCTGGTGTGTTTACGTCCCCGTATCTTAGCGGTTCGGCAAAAGAGACTGATAGAATAAGTACTAGGCTTCCAAAGAATAAGTCCTGGGGTTGATTTGCTCGACTAAAGGCGGTGCTCCAGCATGGCCACAGTCACATGACTGAAACAAGTAAAAGAGTAAAAGAGTAAAAAGAGAGAGTCCTAACATCTACTATCATTACATTTGTTTCAATTGGTTTTAAAAGGACTGGTCACATTGATGTGGCTGATGTTCATCTTGAGCAGCTGTAAGCCGACGATTGTTGGAATCGTGTGGGAGGGAGGGATTTCCAAAGGTTCAAGTTCGGTGAGATTAGGCTTAGGTGTAGCTGTTAGTATCTGAGTATGAATGAGAGACGCAAAATATTTGCCATAAAAGATAAAGCGTCTCTGGTGGGTCGGCTTGGTTGGAAATCGTATATAGAGAAGTAGACCTGACGATGACAGTTACAGTAGAAGACTGAGATGGAGGATACTGAGCGTTTGTGGTCTGGAGTTTTGAATGTATTGATGAGTGAGATGTTGCCAAACAGCCGGATAGCAGTCTTCTAAATGGACTATCGGATATTCTAAAGGGCAAAAATACGAAATCATGGTGTTCATGCCTTAACTAATAACAGCAACGCAAGCAATACTAGAATCAAAAAGTTGGTAAAAATAAACTAAAAATGAAAAAAAAAAAACAGATTCCACACGTTTTGAGTTTCCTCTTTGCGCTTTGGTTTGTCTTTTTTTTAATATTGTTTTTGTTTGGTTTTTAGAAATGAAATTTTTTTTTTTGCTGCTTTATCTAAACCATCTTGTACTTACTTGTGTTTCCTCCTTACATTTTACTAATTATGTAAACACTATTTAATCTGACGATAGGTTGATGCCGCCAACACTTTGCCATGGAGCGTGGGATGCATTTTCCAAGTAACACACACACACGTATGTATGTATACGCGTAGACGCATAACAACCATAAACACACACACACACACACACATATATATTTCAATGAAATCTGCTATAAAGTAGCTGACGTGGTGGCAAATGTCGTGGGGTAAGATATAAGCTTTCAACAAACCAAAACCACGAAGCAGCAGCTTCAGCTCCGACTTAAGCCATTCGGATGCTCTTACTTCGTCCAATGTTGATAGAAAAAGTGCTCCGCAATACTCCATTTTCTTTCAATCCTAAGACAAAAGCGTTTGCGTCTAACTAAAATGACAGTGGGACGATATAATGACGTATGGCTGTAAGTTCTCAGACCCAGTTTAAATTTCTTGCTAATAGTTGCTCCCTTTTTTTTCTCCAAATGTATCTTCACTTTCACAGAAATGTTGATTTGGCTAATTATCACTTGATGGATGTTTTTGACTTTGAAATTCAAAATAGCTTTATATTTACTGAATATAATCCAGTCGACGGAATTCTATATGGTTTCCGTCTATCCGATTTCACAATGTCTGGGTTTCATCCAAGGCTATATACGAGGAAGTGCTGAAAATTTCCTGGCTTTAATGCTATCGCGAAGGCCTGGCTGGAGTTTGGACGGCCAATTCTCAAAGTTCTTTATTTCACGTTGCTTTAGTTCACTCAGCTGGCAAAAATAAGTTGTAGCTGCATTTCAAAGGGCCAGTTTTGTCACATTGTGTCGTGCTGAATCTCCCTGAGAATTACGGTAATGTACACATATTTATGGAATGTTCTGTCACTCGCACGTTAATTTTACTAGCAGGCAGTTCAGCTGATCGGATCAACTTGAACCCTCGTCGTCGTAACCGATGGACTACCACTTTTATATATGTTTATTTCATTTGCTCATGGTGACACGCAATGAGAGTGAAGCCTCGTAGTTGCGAAGCAAGCATTTTAACCACTTTGTTATACTGTTCCTACTCCTAACCCTAAAACTTTAACACTAAAACCCTAACCCTAACACCCTAACCCTAAAACCCTAACCCTAACCATAAAACCTTAAAGCTAAAACCAGTACAAACGCACGAACGATGTCATAAATAACAGTGACAAACGAAAAATATACCGCCGATAGTTGTTGTTGACAAACAATGGCAGTAATTTTATTCAGCTGAATACACGTCATTGATTGGTTGAAACTACCGAAATAGTACAACTTTAACGTGAAATAACTTCGTAAACTCAAAAATGCTAAGAGTAAAAGATGTTTTATATGACACATTCTACCAGTGTCCGAAGTTTGAAAGTGTTTAGTTACAAAAAATTATTTTTTTAATCTGTAGGTCAAAAGGTAAAGATCCCAAGTAGCTTCTCAAATACACAGCGCTGACTACAACAGTTAACAATGTTACGCATCGTGTCTACTTTGGACTAAGTAGAACCGCCTGTCGAGAATTAAGCGTGTATCACAAACACATTAATGCGATGCTGAGATACGAACTGTTGATCTCTTGGTTGATTTTCTGGTATCCTTTTCACTTGGTTATATCAATACTTTGCGACAATATGCAAAAATAATATTCCACTCATGAAAAAATTAATGAAAAAAAGTAACAAAAAGAAAAAACTAAATTTATAAAACGCAACTAAACAGCCTGGAAAATATTATTTTAATTACTTGCGGCTTTCCCTTGAAACCTAATATTAAATTCAGAAATTTGAGTCGTTTAATAAAGTCGCTTTTGTCCTTTAATTTTTCTTTTTAGTTCCTTCTATCGTAGTTTAGTTGGCACTTATGATAGAAAAATAGAATAATATTGAAAAGAAATAATACAGTCAAATTGTTTCTTGTTCTACCCAGAGGATTAATTTATAGAACAGCAGATTGGTTTATTATGTTAGATTTAGCCAAACTGCTTGCCTTGCAAAGGCGTCAAGCAAATTCTTTTTTAGTGCACACTACCTACACTTGGTTTAGCAATTAAAATCGCCCAGTGCAGTAAAGTGATTTTGTGCATTTAGTGCCGGACCACGATTTGTTGACGGTGAAAGTATTACTAAAATAAGCCTAAGTGTATGACAGCTATATATTATGCTGGAAGCCCAGAGAAATGAAAAGCGGAATTTTATACTTAAGACGTAGAAGAGCGTAGAGTGGCGGAAGATAAGTCGATTCCATTTAATTAGGCTTGCGAGTTTTTTCTGTAAGAGAGTGGTTTATCTTACCCGGAATACAAGCTCAGAATTGGATACTACAGTATGACAAGGAAACGTTTACACCGTCTCTCACAATTTCTTACAATTCCATCGACGTGCAGTAGTGAATACTGGCTGGTGGTGGTTATATTTACTAAAAATAGCTGCCATATCTCCTTTAAATTACACTCATCCATCTTTAAAAGCAATTTATTCGTTTGACAATGCAGTCCGTAGCACACGGTGTTTGAAAACTAAAACTAATATATTTTATAGGTCAACTCGATCGGGCTCATCTGAGGCTAAACAATTACGACTAGAACTGTAACAACGATATCAGTAACAACAATAATAATAGTTTCTTTTGCGTTGGTACACGAGCACAATATTTGAGGAAGAGTGCAGCATGAGCACTATGGTTCAAAGCAACGTTCATGTTCTCTCGAGGGCATTAATGGTTAAATCACGCAAGATGGTATCAGCCGATCTCTGATCGCCAGTAAGCTTACCACACATTAGTTGCAATATGGCGCATATGTACTATGATCCGCACATTTCTGAGTTCAAATCTTGCCAAGAACAACGTTAACTCTCATTCCGCCTGTTGTAGATAATGTATATATTCTCTCAATAAAAAAGAATAACCACAACACAAACGATTCTACTTTTCAGAAAATCCGATCATACCTTAGTATGGCGAAAACGGAGTTGCGGTTTCGATTCATATTTTGTGCCATTTCACAAACATATCCCTGAGGGCTTTGCTCGGTCACATCTTATCACTCATCGGAGCGTATCACTGAATATATCATATCAATATTATTAAGCTACACATTTGCAGAATCATTAGAGCATAGGACAACAAGCCTTGTAGTATTTCTTCTGGCTCTGTACACTCTAAGTTCAAATCCCGCCAATATCAGCTTTGCTTTCCATTCTGTCTTTTTGGTGGGGGTCGATAAACTAACAATCCAGGTTCATAAGTTGACGGGATTCTAATAGCATTGGACTAGATGTGTGGCAAAATCTGTTTCTTGAAATGGAATTCAGGATTGCTCGAAGTACTAAAAATAACAGACACATCTTGAAATTACACACAGCATTCTTAAAAAGGAAGAGCACAATTGATAATGAAGTCCTCGATAAAATGCGTCTAAGAAGATGGGATTTTCACGAATGGAATACCTTGGATGGTAACGTTAACCTGCCACCCGGGTTAACACTACTTTGGTCCATGGGTATCTTTGCATGGATTCGTAACAGGTCACTGATTTAACCCTGTCAAGTCGTATTCCCGCTATTGTGGGAATAGGTTAAAAGTCCTCTCCGTCGGATTCCCAGTAATACGGTAATGAACAACACACGTAGAAAAAGATGCAGCCGATTCTGTCCATTAATTTGCCTGCAATCGTTACTCTTGAGCTGTATATGCAACTATTTTTTTTTTCTCGGAAGCCCAGGTGGATGGTAAAGTTAGACACAGGGGTTCAGGTCTGAGAGGGTAAAGTATAACTTCCATCTCCACATCATTCTCGGAGACCACGAAAAGAATGAGCGTGAGTGAGCATTTCCCATTTCTTCCCGGTTAAGAGTTATGTTCGGTGCAGTTGGGGAAGAAGGAAAGTATACACGTACACAAGATATCTTAACATTCTTTAGCTTGGTGTTTCACTTTAATTCAGCGCTAATGGTGTACGTGTGCCTAGATACAGCTGAAAGCAGTCAAGTCACTACATTTTGTCATGTTTGATATTTAACCGGCAAGGTGTATAGCCGAGAGTTCTGTTGTAAGAGTGTGTCTGACCCTTATATGTCCTTGTCTATCCTTGTTTGTCCCATCTATGTATCCTTTTTATAAGGAATAAAGAAAATTTGTTGTTAATGCTGTTTTGCTTGCGGGGGCTTGTTTTGTTGATTGACTTTATTTTCCCCAGTTGTGGTGAAGAATTTTGAAATGGAATTTCGCCAGCACGGGTCGGTAGTTATGCGTCGGTGGTGGGTAGTCGAGCGGCCAACGTTGCAAACGCATTGGAAGTGCGAGAGGTTGTAATTGACCTCAAGAAGATGGGAAGTCACAGGGAGCTGCTCCAGAAGGAGGGGGAAAGCTTGAGACTGACCCCTCCAGAGGAAGTGACCAATAGTACCAGGAGAAGGGCAGTGGTATACAGAACGCTGTCCTTATCCAGCAAGAAAATTGAGATAGCAACGGAGGAGGCTATTATAAAATGCCTAGAAAATGTGAAAAGTGTAACCACCTACTACACCAGAGGAAGAAAGTACGGCACAGTGGAGGTGAGGTATACCACGGAAGATGAGGTAACCAATCACTCCACTGTACCTCTAAGATCACAGGAATGGGTGCTCCTGCCAACCTACTGCGGCAAAAGAGTCACGAGAATCAGGATTGGCAGGGTACCGCCAGAAATAGAGGAAGCATTATTAGTAGCAGCCATAGCTTATGAAACGGAAGAAATCAAAATATTCCAAGTCACAAGAACTAAGACGCTGAATTAATGGGGTTATGGCCTGGAAATGGTGGTTCAGGCCTCCCAAGAAGATCTGAATGCGATAACAGAGGAAATACTGCTGCCGGAAGATAAGAAATTGAGAATGGTGGTAGTGGAGAGTCATACACCCACCTGCTACCACTGCGATGTGAAGGGGCACATGAAAGCACAGTACTCCGAGCTAAATAATGAAACAAGTGAAAACCAATGTGAACCAGAAAGAAGTACCGAGACAACAGCCCCAATCATGGAAGAAAATACGGAAGATACAGATGAAGAGGGATTCATTGAGGTTCCAAAAAGAGAGGTGTGGCAGTAGTGTCAAGCCCGAAAACTACTAAAAAAAAAGAAAAACATTAAAGCGGAAGACGACACACAAACATTTAACAGACTAGTCATACTCACACAGCATACATCACAAGTAGAAACACCAAAAAATAGTGATACCAACCCAGTAAGCTTCTAGCACTCCATGTAGTAATACAGAGACCAAATGCAGACAGACAAAACACACAGACCCACAAAATCCCCCGAAAATAGAAAGCTCCCTTTCTATGTACCTTATCTAAGTACAGCGTACAAGTGACCATCTTGTGATCACTGTAGCTGACTGGATAAAACTGTGGGCACTTAACTATGCTTTTGTCTATTTTTCTAATTAGAATCCTATCTATATACGATCTGGACGACCCATCGCTGCCTGACCATGTCCACAATGGAGCGTCCGGGTGTTCTAGCCTATATGAATCTGCTAGCTGTTAAAGATTTAACAGATTCCGGAAGCCAAAATTACTTGTTCTATTCGATGTCGAGCCAACACAATCCACGCGTGCATCGCAGATTGTTTTAAAGTCTCCTAGCAAAACTAAAGAATGCGACGTGACTAGAAACTTCTCTAGGTCAAAAAAATGTTCACTTTTTTGACCACTATTGTTGGGTACATAAATAGCAACCAGCCTGATCGTCTTGCCACCACTGAATGTCAAGTCCAAAACGGCCAGCCTACCCTCTGGATCAGAAAAAAAAATCAACCTTTTCTCTGAAACCCGGTTCCTTTTCAATAAGACCAACACCCCGCTCCCACCTGCAGCTCGACACGGAGAAATGTATTTCTCGTAGCCGTTCAGCTAAGGGAATAGATCGATTGGTCCCTTCAACCGGGTTTCTGTAGCAGCAACTACATCCAAATCCAGCGACCTGATGTCATTTAGTAAACGCCCTTGCTTCCAGCTCGACATCAGGCTGCGTACATTTACACAACTGATACGAATATCCATAATGTCCTACCTTAGTTATTCTGTGGTATCAGGTGGAGAGGAAGGCTCCACGTCTTTTTTTTTTCTCGCTCGCAGGATCGGAGCCGGTAGGTCGTTAAAAAGTCTTTTCTCATTGTCCCAACTGTTTTCCTGAATTTATTCTTCAGGATTTTATGACTTTTTAAATCTATATCGTAGATTTCGTAATTTTCATACTTGTCTGAGTGTTCATCTACCCTTTTCACTATCTTTTTCAAATTTAATTCTCTCATCAACTCCTTGTCCTCTGTATCAAATGCCGCAAAGCCTCTCTCTTCATTCTCTCTCTTAGCTGTCTTCCTCGGCCTCTTGTCTGCAGGCACCGTTTTAGCTGGTACTGTCTGGAGTATTTTCCTTTACTTTCTATCTGGTTTTCTTCCTGGTTTTCTTTTTCTCCTCTTCCTCTCCCTCTTTGCTCTCCGAGCGGATATGTCCTAGCTGGCCCCACTGGAAGCACCTTGGTTTTTGTCCCTCCACAAACACTGAGGGACTCCTCTGCTACTTATATTTTCTCTGATATTTCTTCGAGAGCTTACGGCTCTGCCTGTACGACCAGATTAATTGTTTGGCCGTGCCAATTCATTTTATCTGTAACTGTTGCCTGGAGGAGTGTGATTTTCTCCTCCAGGTTCATGGTTACGGCTGCTATCAGCCACATGGGGTCCACCTCCAGTGGAATTCTCCCTATTCGAATTCTTGATGTTCTCCTTCCGATATATATGGGTATGAGTGCCACATCGTCCGTCTTTATAGTTTCAACTGAATGGTATTGCGCCTTTTCCTCACTTACCATTCTCACGTCTATTGTGCCAAACTTTTTGCCGCGAGTTATGTATCCAATATCGGACCATATTTGCTGTAAACATTTTTCCACCGTTTCTTCAGCCATTCTGTCCATTTTTCTGTCTTTAAGGTTGTGCGTTTTGTATATTATTGCTTTTCTTTTTTCCGCTTCTAACACTCTCTGTGGAGGTTCTACTTTCACCGTGGTTCCTTCTTTTTGTATCATATTTGTGTACTTTTTTAATTCTTATTTTTCTGTATTGAGTTGCCGGGTTCGACTCCCGGCTGCTGTTGCAAACCTTTTTTCTCTTCTTTTTGTAAACTTTTCACTACTATATTTCTTGTTGATAAAATGCTATTTTGGGGGGTCTCACTCAGGAGACTTGGAAAATATTGTGGCGTCATTGGTTTGGGTGTCATTGGGGAGCTTTCTGTTGGACTCGTTTCCGGCGTATTTATTGTCTGCGTTGCCGCACAACATAATTTTTTAAAGTAATTATTCTCCCCAACGGGGGAATAAAACAAAACAAATGCTTTCAAAAAGAAATTAACAGTCTTTAACAGAAAACAATAAATTTAACAATTGCCATAAGGCAGTATAGCAAAAGCGTTCAAAAAGCAATATCACAACAACTCACAAAATTTTCACCCAGACAGTTAGTCAACGTGGAGTTCGATGAATTGCTACCAGTAGTGGAGCTAAAAGATTTAGAACCTTTCATGAGATATTAAAAAGTAAAAAAAATGTAATTAAATTGTTTTACTGAAGAAAGAAGGTAAAAAGTAAAATTGTTTCATTAAAAAAAAAAAGAGGAAAAAACGGGAAAAAACAATCGGATAATAGAACGATTGTAAATAGTTTATACAAACGTCCAAATGGTACTGCATGGGAATGGGACCCATGCAGCCATTTCATTTTTATATAACATCTCATTTTCATTCGGTTTATGTTTTTTGTCCCCACAGTGGTGTCTTTGTAGTGTTTACTCTGTGTTGGGATCTTTTCGGTTTGAACGGCAGTTTTTTCTAGCGGTGTCATGAAATTCTCACCCATAATTATGACCCTAGTCTCGATCTATTGCATTTCAATCTGTTTTAGGGTTAGGGGTGGGGGGAAGGGTATCTTTTTTCTTCACAAATGTAAATAAACCCAATCTGTTTCTTAAACGAGGGACATATTCATACGGCACAGAATGTTTTCACCTCAATAGACGTCATTGATTGGTTGAAATTGCAGAAATTGAAGAAAAAAACAACAACAAATGTCTTACAAACTATAGAATTTTCTCAATAAAGCCAAGTAAAAAAGATGTTTTATAAACACATTCTACTAGTATACGAAGTTTAAAAGTGTTTATTAGTTACGTGGAAATTATTAAAAAAAACTGCCGTTCAAACCGAAAAGATCCCTGTGTTGTGGCCGTAGTGCCAAAATAAAGAAACATTGGCAGAAGTTTGCGCTCCCCGAGTGATCTTGTTTACTACCGTTATTGCCTTCGCTTTTTGTCTTTTTTTTACAAGCAGTTGGAAATGCTTATACCTTTTAAAACATATACAGCATGCGAGGAAGCCCCACCCAAGAAAAAAAGCAGCGCTGATAGAAGGCATATTGAGCTATTTAATTGTAGCAATTTCACAGAGGTGCAATTTCTTTGCAATCACACGGTTCCAAGTTCAATCCCAGTGCGTGGCACCATGGGAAAGCGTATTTTGTGCAAAAGTTGATTGTATGTGTATGTATATGATCGTCTTATATATTCTGTGTCCTTTTGTTATCTGTAACTTAACGGGTCAACAAAGAGATCGATAACATATGGAGTGAACAGAAATTAGTACTGCTGTCGATATGATCGTTTAAACTCTGAAGGTGGGTGCTGCCGCATGGCCGCAGTCAAAATAACCGAAATAATTAAAATACGAAATAAATAAGATCAAAAATAAATATTCTTTTCTACTCTAGGCACAAGGCTGGAAATTTTTTGGCGGGGGGGGGGGGGGCAGTCGATTAGATCGACCCAGTACGCAACTGGTACTTAATTTATCGACCCCGAAAGGATGAAAGGTGGAATCAAAAATAAATACATAAAAGAAAAATAACAAAACAAGCAACAAATAGATGTAGGATGTGGACATGTTTTTACCGTGATTTCACACGCCAATATTCTAACTATTAAGTCGCTCTATAATTTTCTTGTATTGCTTACACATGTTAATAGATTCAGAATAAGTTGCCTTCAAGAGTTGTTCCATTTTCTACACAGTTTCAGGAATCAAACAGATGTCTTTCATCTTGGAGACACGTTTTTCTTATTATGAAATGTTGACGAACGGAATTCTAATAGTCAATTATATATTTTCTTAAGAAAAATATAGATATGTTTGCTTTATTTATTCCATCATTCTATTACTTCTTCTTATAGCATCAGTCTTCTTTTCCTATCTTTTCTTTCGTATTTGTTACTTTCTTCCTTCCTTTCGTTTTGTATTCTTTCTTTTGCTTCTGTTTCTCTGTTGCTTTTTGTTTTCGTTATTTCATATTTATGTCTGTCTGTGAATCTAAATGTAATTTTTTCTATAGGTTTTTCTATAGGTTTTTGATGTATTTTTTTTTCTCTGTGTTTGTTTCAACTTTTTAATATTACCATATTTTCAGTCTTATTTCCTCTTCATTTTTTTCCCCGTCTTGCAAATCGACTCATGTTATTTAAAAAAAAATATTCGTTGTCACCAAAATTATGACTGAAAGCATACTGTCGAACAATATCATACTTATTTTTTTGCAATTGTTGAATGCATCAACGTACATTGGACCCCTCAATTAAGTAACGTAAGCAACAACAGCTATTACAACAATTAATAAGCATTAAATAATAACTCTTCTCTTTAATACAAGGTGAGGATCTTTTCGGTTTGAACGACAGTTGTTCCGAGCGGTATCATATGAAATTGCCACCCATAATTATGACCCTAGAATCGGTCTATTACATTTCAATCTCTTTTAGGTTTAGGGTTAGTTAGGGTTAGGGTTAGGTGAGGAAGGGTATCTTTCTTCTTCACAAATGTAAATAGACCCAATCTGTTTCTTAAACGAGGGACATATTCATACGGCACAGAATGCTTTTTAACTCAATAGACGTCACTGATTGGTTGAAATTGCAGAAATTGAAGAAAAAACAACAACAAATATCTTACAAACTATAGAATCAAGCCAAGAGAAAAAGATGTTTTATAAACACATTCTACCAGTATACGAAGTTTAAAATTTTTTAGTTACCTAGAAATTATGTTAAAAACTACCGTTCAAACCGAAAAGATCCCAAGGTGAAAATATTTTAATGGAAGTAGTACAGCCGGATGGATAAAAGTCACCTGGATATTACTGTCTTCGAGTATCATGACTCATATATCGAACCCAGTTCATCAGTGGTTCTTATTTTATCAAATCCGAAAGATGAAACGCAAAGTGGATCTTTACGTTTTGACCGACAGATTTAAAAAATAATTTTTTGTAACTGAACGCTTTCAAACTTCGGATACTAGTAAAATAAGTCATATAAAACATCTTTTACTCTTAGCATTTTGGAGAAAAACTTATATTTACGAAGTTATTTCACGTTAAAGTTCTCGTATTTCGGTAATTTCTACCAATCAATGACGTGTATTCAGCTGAATAAAATACTGCTGTTGTTTGTCAACAAGAACTCCCGGCGGTGTATATTTCGTTTGTCGCTGTTATTTATGACAACCCTAACCCTAAAACCCTAACCCTAAACCTAATCCTAACTCTAACACCCTAACCCTAACACCCTAACCCTAAAACCCTAACCCTAACCCTAAAACCCTAACCCTAACCCTAAAACCCTAACCCTAAAACCCTAACCCTAAAACCCTTACCCTAAAACCTTAAAACCAGTACAAACGCACGAACGATGTCATAAATAAACCACAGTGGAAGTAAACCACAGCAGAATTTGAACTCAGGAAATAAGCAACCGGAAGAAATACAGCTAAATTTATTGTCCGACGCACTGTCAGTTCGCTGCCTTCATGAAGTAAAATTATCCTTTCTATTATAGGCACAAAGCCTGAGCATTTAGGAGTAGTTGGGGCGGAGGGTGGGAGTTGATTGCTACTCAACTGGTACTAATTTTTTCAACTCTAAAGGGATGAAAGCAATGTCGACCTCGGCGGAATTTGAACTCAGAACGTAAAGACCGACGAAATGGCACTACGCATTTTAGGAGAAGCAAAATAATGAAAGTATGACTACATTGGTAGATCTAAACGTAAATTGTAAGTTCATTTACGAATACTATCAAAGTATCTTTTCATGAATTCACTGCTTGAAAAACATTTCATATTTTCACAGCTCAAGTAACTCATTATTCAGATTTGAAGTGCAATAATGACTAATTCTTTGTCACCTTTGATAAAACAAATATACTGAATTTATTGGAAATCGGTTTGATAAAGGTTGTTGAAGATGTGATCTTGGAATTTCAACTAGTACTGGTCTTCATACTTTAATGTTGGCACATGGAATTTAAGTTGTTCTCAAAGATGTTCTCAAACTCCTGCTAAATTTGGCCTCTCAGACGTTTAGAAACTCTATAGGTCACCTCTTCTGTGTGGTATATCCTTTCTATTTCGTAAATAGTCACCCGCTTGTTTTTATTGTGACTATATACCGTATTTGGACGTGTATAAGAAACCCTTTTCTGTCAAAAATTAGGTTTAAAAAATATGGGAGTTTCTTATACATGGATAGCATTACAAAACCTTTTTTCCAAATTTTAACCCCAAAATTAGGTTTTTTTTTTAATACATGAAGGTTCCTTATACAGGTTAAAATACGGTAATTTACTATTGATTGAATATATTACTGTCATCTCAGTTATTACATGTAATCTCTGTGCCTGCCGTTACGCTCTGAATTTGAATTCCACCGAGGTCAACTTTGCCTTTCATCCTTTCGGGGTCGATAAATAAAGTACCATTTATGCACTAGTGGCGATATAATCGACTTAATGCCTTTGTCTGTCCTTGTTTGTTCCCTCTATGTTTAGCCCCTTGTGGGCAATAAAGAAATATACATGTAATCTCTGTGCAATTGCTGCCGATAATTTTTGCATGATGCACTTAATTTAGTACACGTAAGAGTGGATATGACACTTTTTTTTAGCTAGCGTCTTACATGCAGGTAGCAACAACTCGGTGTACTGCTCCGAACACCAGATTTCAAGTTGGATGTAATATGGTATACATCTGTAACTACTAAATTTTGTTCGGTTTATTCTCTTCATTTGCCGGATTGAATACTTTCAGATGCAATTCTCGAGGAATAGTTTTCGTTATGGATTAGCTTCGATATTATCTGGTAATAAAGATATCATCAAGATGTGTGTAGTTTTGTTTTCTAATGACACAATATAAACAATTCATTAATAAATTTGTTGTTTACTTCTAGGTCAGTTCGTTTTGAGTTGACTATGGTTAAAAACTCTCTATATCTAGAACTACATTATCTAAGTCCGTCACTTTATAAGACTATCGTGTAATATGGGGGGAGATTATGTTACTGGGAGCAAACTGAGTGAAGATATAGCAGCTGCTTCGGTGACTCAACAAAATCTGTTTTAGCTTATGGTGAAATACAATAAGCAAAAATCTAATTTATTCTGGCAGATACAAAGTCTGGCATTTCAATGCGGAAATTGTCAGCTCGGGAGACCAATGCTTTTCTGTTATATCACGTTCGTGAACTTAATAGTTTATCGAAGTCTGCGGTTGTAAGGTGGCAGGGTAAATAGTTTCCTAAGATAATGGCGGTGTTGGTGGCATTGTCAGCCGTATTTGAGAGAACAATATACGTTTTCTTCTGTGAACCTGTTACTGTGATCTCATCTAATCTCGTCGATAACGTTGACACCTACGTCGTTGTGAGAGTTTACAAAAATTATTTTTCTGTTTTATTTATATTTCAGCGTGTTAGCATAAATACTTTCTTTACTTGTTGTTCTGAATTAGGAATGGTAACGAAAATAACTGACATTAAACAGTGTTGTCAAATCGTGTTGTTTCTACAAATTCTTATCTGGTGGCCAAAAACATGTTCTTCATTAATAAGTTTCTAATGGTTGTAGGATGTGTGTCACTACTTTTTCCTAGTTGCATGCATGCATACATACATGAATACTGGTGGAACATTCCCATCAAAACATCAAAACATCTATCAAAGGTAAGCAGAGCAGGCCAGATATTGTTGTTTGGGACAGACAAAGAAAAAGGGTTTGCTGTCTTGCTGATGTGAATATCTCTTTGAAAATCACAGAGAAATACGAGAACTATGGACAACTGTTTCGAAAGTTTCAGCTTCAATATCCATATTAGAAATTTAGATTTGTACCAATAATAATTATTATTGGTATGAATCAATTATAATTGATGGACTTGGCTTTGTGAGTAAATACCTAACTGACAGTCTGGCTGAACTTGGATTTTCACAAAAATAAATCAACCACCTAACTTGCGCATTAAAAATATAATTTGAAGGTGGAACAGTAAAACCATGCAAAACTTTTCTCAAGTTTAAAATGTGACATTATTTTCTTTATCTACATTCCAACAAAGAAGCTTTGTATCTTTGTCAAAAACCAGCACTTTCCTCGCAGGAAGAATTTCGTACCTACCTACCTGCATACAAACGTATATACATGCATACAATCTGTAAGCGAAAGTGAAAAATGTCCAACATTTTTCCAAACTTCGACACATAACCTTGTCACCATTTGAATTCCAGAAACAGAGCTTTGTTTCTTAGAAACAATTGAAAGAATTAAAATAAGACAACATTGCAGCAAAAATAACATGATGATTATTTGAGCACCATTTTCTGATTTAACCACACTTCTTTTTAATGAAACCTCTTCATCGCACAATATTAATTGTCCTATCAAACCATGGCAATTTACGCTCACCTTTTTACTCGTCAAACAAGACAATTACATAATTATATATTGTACTATGATTATACAAGTGATTTAAAAGTCCATTTAGTATTTCAATACTGTTTATCATTCAAATACTAAAAGACTTCTAAATCATCTTGTAATTTATATTTAATAATAATAATAATAATAATAATGATAATAATAATGATAATAATAATAATAATAATAATAATAATAATAATAATAATAATAATAATAGTTTCAAATTTTGCCACCAAGGCAGCAATTTTGGAGGAGGGGATGAGTCTATTATTTCGACTCTAGTGTTCAATTGGTACTTATTTTATCGGCCCCGAAAGGATGAAAAACAAAGTCGACCTCGGTGGAATTTGAACTCAGATCGTAGCGACGGGTGAAATAGCGCTAAGCATTTAGCCTGGCGTACAAACGACTCTGCCTGTCCACCCGCCTTAATAATAAGAATTAAGGTTTCAAATTTTGCTACATGCGCAGCCATTTTGGGGGAGGGGATGTGTCGACTATATCGACAACAGTGTTTCACTGGTACTTAATTCATCGACCCCGAAAGGATGATAGGCAAAGTCAACAACGCCCAGTGACGGGCGAAATACAGCTAAGTATTAAATCCGGCGCGGTAACGTCTCTGCCGCCTTAATAATAATAATAATAATAATAATAATAATAATAATAAATGCTCTGATGCAGTTCGAGACAGTGGGTCTCATGGCTTCTGATCTTAACTCATTACCTTGGTGCAAAAGCTGGGCTACAGCAGATTGGCTTGTCAGTTGTGTGATCCTAACCAGTTGAGCATGTTCCTTAGTGACAGATGATATGTTTGTCTCTGATCACAAGCAGGAGTAGCGGTGGGGGGAGCATCATAGCCATGTGTTGAAAGGAATTCTCTGGAAACATGGCTGTTTCGTTCATCATCTTAAACAAACTTCATTCAGGGACTTTTTGAGTGGGATGGACTATTCGACATGAAGAAAATTCTGAGCCCCATCTACAAGGACATACGCTGTTTATCCTGATATGAGATCACCACGCCACGCACATATGGTTGTGATGCATGTGCGTGGTGTACTTTTTATCGGACGAGTAGTCATGATGGGTATATTGGGGTTCGTATATTTGTTCCCCAGTGTTACTTTGATGGCATGCATTGCTCTCTCACTCAATCATCATAATATATTTATATATTATAATTATATTAATATATTATAATTATATGATTTTTACAGTTATATAATTATATATTATAATCATATAATAATTTGTAAGTATATGGTTATATTACAATTATAGAATTCATTCGTATTTCTTTAAACTATTATATATAGCAATTATACAAATACACATAATCATATAATTAATCAATTATATAAAATCAATAAATATGTAGTAATACAATCCTTTCTACTGAAGGCACAAGGCTTTGAAATTTTGGGGGAGGGGACTAGTCGATTACATCGACCTCAGTGTTTCACTGGTACCTAATCTATCGACCGCGAAAGGATGAAAGGCAAAGTCGACCCCGGCGGAATTAAACCAATATGTAGTAATATATATTAGTTATAAAATATATGTGTGTACACATACATTTGTCAACGTCTGTATGAGTGTGTCAGCGAATATACATATGCCTGTATTTATCCGTGCGTAAGCGATTTCATAGGTATTTAAGAGGTCCATTACGTATGTGTGCGTTAATTTCATTGTTGTATACGTAATTATTATGCTGAGTGTTGTTCTAATTTTGTTTTACTCTACTTCAGCAATCATGAGAAGTATTCACTGATATATCACAGATTGTATTTATTACAATAACCACTCCCTGTCTCCTTATGCTGGGACTAATTTTTCGAAGGCAATACTACTACTACTACTACTACTACTATACTACTACTACTACTACTACTACTACTACTACTAATAATAATAATAATTATTATTATTATTATAATAATGACAATAACAGCAACAACAGCAGTAACAATGTTTCCTTTATTTGCCACATGGGCGCCGAGTGCGAGGGACATTGCAAAGATGAAACAGATATACACACAATACACATAAAGAGGAAACTCTGCATAAACTGTGGATTGCTGTACCGAATAGAAAACTAATATAACATATGCGATCATAAAATTCATATGCAATATCTTATACAACATCTAGTAAATCAAAGGGACACATGATCTTTGATGCCCCTCGGGCGTCATTAGGTGTTTCGGGTCACTGGATGGCTTGTGAGCTTTTCGCTTTCTAGCCCTTGTGATATGCAGCATATTGTAGTCATTGCTGAAAGACAGATCTAGGAACCCTTGGCCTTTCACTTCGATGGGATCATGTCTCACTTGCCCTCTGTTGCTTCGGCATACCCCTACCAATTGGCTTCCGCAATCCAGTTCAAATCCGGAATAGTGAGTTCTAATAGAACTGCTTGATAGGAAATATCTTAAGATTAGCTTCACGTCCAACTCTAACGATGTTATAGGATAAAATGCTATGAAAATATACTAACATCCCAAAAATGTTCCATAAGTCTCGGATTGTCCTCAGCAGAAAAAAATTTTGTCTTCATTCCCTGTGGTCAGTCTATAATTAAATCATGAGATACCCAACACAAGTTTAAGCGCACAACATAACTTTTAATGGAGTTACGACTTCTCTCACCATATCTAAATTAAAGTGAGAATGGAAAGAGACAACGAAGGCTTCGATGAATAAGAAAGGAATAGACTTGAAACTTGCCAATCTAAATACCTATATTGTCTTATTTGTCACAGCCATCATTTTGAAAACTATATCCACCTGAAGCCAGCGAGACTAACCTTTATTTCGTGTTTTCTTCGCGTTTCCAACTTTCGCGTGCGATTGTATGTATGTATGTTTGTATGTATGTATGTATGTATGTATGTATGATGTATGTATGTATGTATGTATGTGTGTATGTATCAACTTCAACAAGACTGGAGAATATCACATCTTTATTTGAGATTACACCATACAGAACCAACGATCTTTTCCATCGTGAAAACATTTTTTAGATACAGAAGAAAGTACAAAAGCAGCCTGGACTTATTAATCCCTATTACTTGTTTATATATATATATATATATATATAAAATAAAGTTATATTATTTCCCACGGGTAGAAATATAGGAAGAAATAGAAGATGAGAATGCACTGAGAATAGTTAAGATACTTTTTATTATTATGTTTAAAAATTTAACTGGTTTCACAGTTTACTCTGATTTTCAAAAAGTTCAAATAGAATGACGTGACTTATGTCACAAGTGTCTTGCTTCTGACTGGTGTTTGAAGCTTGCCCTGTTTTTATAGGGAGTTCATGGCTCAAATTAGTATATATTTTGAATAGTATTTGATTGGAAGAGAATAGTCACATGGCTGGTCTTAGAAATTTTTGTCGGTTTTCCGCTACATCTGTGTGTTAGTTCCAAGTGACAATATTTGGCGTATTAAGTTAAGAATGACACAGTTAACTGAACAAGTCCAAATAATCAATACTCTGAATGTTTTCTGTCAAGTGTTTGTAGAGAATGAACACCTTCTGTACGTTTCCCGCTACGTCCGTGCATTAGTGTCACGTAACAGTATATTTTATGCCGAAAAAGAAGGCTGACACGGTTGAGTGAACATGTTTAGCTATAACCAAGACACTCCAAATTTAGTCTGTGAGAGTGAATAGGAGTCGTTTGTATGTAGTCTAGAGACTAAAGTATAGGTTGTTAGCTCTGTAGATTCCTCATGATAAGTCGAAGAATGACTTTTGTGTGTGAAGTTATTTGTGTATCTGCTGTGTTAAAGTTTGTAAAATCTTGGTTTGTACTTTTGTATGAAAGTATTTTCTTTGTTTATTCGTGTTTCATCTGTGGTATTCGCTTAACATAGGTAGAATGGGAAGACCTGGAATTTGGGAGACTTATTTTTTGCACATATCTGTCTAGTGCGGGGATCTCGTATTTGTTGTCGGTGAATGGTCAGTCTATTTCTTAGAGTAAGCTTTGTTTGACCTGTGTAATATTCATTACATCATTAACATTTGATAGCGTATATTCAATTCTATGAACATGTAATGTGATTTTTTACGGTAAAAGTCAGTCCTGATTTGAATCTGTATGTTGTTTCTTCAATAAGGTTGATGCAGGTCCCGCAATTGGGGCAGCGGCATTTTTTGACGTAGCGGGAAACCTGCAAAAATTTCTAAGACCAGTCATGTGACTATCCTCTAACAATCAAATCCTATTCAAAACATATACTAATTTGAGCTATGAAATCCCTATAAAAACAGGGCAAACTTCAAACACTAGTCAGAAGCAAGACAACTGCGACATAAGGCACGTTTTTCTGTTTGAGCCTTTTGAAAATCAGTGTGAACTGTGAAACCGGTTAGGGCTTTAAATATATTAATAAAAAATATTTTAACTATTCTCAGTGCATTTTCAATTTCTACTTTTCCTATACACACACACATATACACAGACACACACGCACACACACATATGTTGAAGTAGCATTCAACATATTTCAGTTGAGTTACATGTATTTGATAACAGTTTGACATAATTGCATATCACTTAGTTTTCAGGGACATAGGAGCCTTTCACTTTATTAGATTTGATATATATATCTTTAAATCTTTAAAGTGTTTCAGCTCTAAAGCTGCGGTCATGCTAGGGCACCACCACTGAAACAATTGGGCTCGTCCGGATATATATATATATATATATATACATGGATACAACTTCACTTCTGATATCTATATGTATGCATCCTTATCTCTTCACACACGTTGATAAAGATACCTATGTTCATCCATACTTAAAGTACCGGTTAACTATCTGCCAGAGTAGTTCATGCAGATGTTTCCACATTAATCTTGCTTTACTTTTTCCCAACATTTCTTACATTACTGGTAGACTTTGAGGAGAATGCCTCTTTATGCATATTTTGCTGTTGTTCTTGTAATTTTGATCGCCCTTTTTTTTGTTGTTATCGTTCTTAGAGCTGTTACTTTTTGACATCGTTGACATTAATATCCTTAAAATGCAGATTATGTTCCTGTTGTTGGCAATATTGATTGCATTTAAAGATGTTGAACTAAATCCATCAGTCAAAATTTAAGAGAAGAGACTAAAGGCAGTCAAAATGAAAGGTGAGTAGATTTACTGGAAAAGTGGGGGCAAAAATGGAATGAGAAGATTATAGAGAAAATGGCGAAGGAAATATGGAGTGCTAAAAGATACAAAGGAAAAGAGCAGGAGAAAAAGAAGGGAAGGAAAATATAAAAAAAGAAACAACGAAGAAAGAATGAAAAGGGGAAGATAAGGAACGACAGTATCAATGAACGAATGAAGGAAAGAAGGAAGGTTAGTTCTGATGAATTCGAAACATGACTTGTTTGAGAAGAGTAAAAATTTCAAGAAGGTAAATGAAGGAATCTCTCTTACTCTCTCTCTCTCTCTCTCTCTCTCTCTCTTCTCTCTTTCTCTCTACATTCTATCTACCCCCGGCCTTTCTCTTTCTAACTGCTCCTTCAACTAAAATTGATGATATTACGTATGGGTTTCCAGCCTGCGCCAAGAAACCCATATGTGAAACCATCTTAGTTGAAGGAACAGTACTGAAAGCGGTGGACAAATTTGTCTGCTTGGGTAGCACGCTCAGCCGTTCTGGCTTCTTTGATGAAGAAATATATTTAAGACTTTAGAAGGCAACAAATTCCTTTAGGGCTCTTGAGTTTCGTGTCTGATACCAACATGGCATCAAAAGGCAAACAAAAGTTGCTGCGTACTGTGCATGCGTGTTGATGTCGCTCTTTTACTCATGTGAGACATGAATAAAGTACAAGCGTCATATAAGGATCATTAGACGCTTCCACCAGAGATGTTTGAGACATATTCTGAATGTTGACTGGTCCAAGCGAACCCTATACAGTGTTCTTGGTGGGAGCCGTCATTGAGCATTGAAGCGATGGTGCACAATCATTGTTTATGAATGATCGAAAGAATCCTAAACAGATGCTCTACGGTGAACTTGTTTGTGAAAAAGCGCTCCCATTAGAAAGTGAGACTACGAATTAAGGACTGTGTAAAGTCATCGTTGAAGGCATGTGACATATGGAAAGTAAAATGGGAAAGCAATGCTTATCATCGCCAACAATGGAAGAAACAAGTAAAGGAAGGAATAAGTATGCACTTTTTATGCTGAATTTACGTGAGCTGCTCCAAAAAGGTACCACCAGTGTAGCGGATGGGAGAAGATTGGTCTTCAGTATCTACGAATGTCTATATCTATCAGTAGCTGGGTTTGTTAGTCACCAGTGGAGCCACAAATGTAAAATATTATTTCACTTGAGTGCACAATATTTTTAATGAGCAATGATGGTACAAACACAGACACACAAACATACACACACACCACACACACACATACACACACACACACACCACACACACACGCACACACACACACACACACATATATATATACGACGGGCTTCTTTCAGTTTCCGTCTACCAAATCCACTCACAAGGCGTTGGTCGGCCCGAGGATATAGTAGAAGACACTTGCCCAAGGTGCCACGCAGTGGGACTGAACCCGGAACCATGTGGTTGGTAAGGAAGCTACTTACCACACAGCCACTCCTACGCCTAAACTATGCCTGAAAAAAAAAAAGAAAAGATAGGGTAGTCATCATTGAACTGCCTTTGATTTAGAGCTGTTCGATCGTGACTAACATGGAACTTAAGAATTAAAAGGGATATTTTTGTTGAAAACCTTTTATTTTTACCATTGTGGTGTCATTGTTCTTATAATGATCCTTGTGATATCCTTGCTGTTCTAGTGTCGTCAACACTCTTAACAATGATATCATTATCAAAGTGATACTATTAGAACCATAGATACGTGGTACAATGAATTCGAGATTTATGGTATCGCAATAATCGAGACGGAATATTGTA
>NC_043002.1:69735587-69738087 GCF_006345805.1 Octopus sinensis
CCTCCATCTGATGCGCTACTCATAGACAGGGTAGTTAACGAACCTGGCATGGGTGGGGCCCCTGATCAACTTGGATCAATCAAAAGCCTTTGATAGGGTAGACAATCGATACTTGGAGGCAGTCCTGAGAGCGGCTGGTTTCGGTCCCGTCTTCCGCGGCTGATAGCTGCCTTGTACAGAGGCATCCGTTCGGTAATTCGCGTAAATGGACATCTATCGAGACCTTTCGACATTGCACGTTCGTTCCGTCAGGGATGCCCCCTCTCGGCGCTTCTATACGTATTGACTCTTGAGCCACTACTGCGGAAGCTGGCGACTCTAAGGGATCCGCGCGAGAATTGGGATGCGGGACGAGCGTGTCTGCTACGCGGACGACGTCACCGTCATAGTGTCTAGCCACGAGCACATCGAGCTGGTCGGCGAGACACTGCAACTACGAAGAAGCGTGACATGGAGCGAAAATCAACCGGGAAAAGTCAGTGGGCCTTGCGACTAGGCACCTGGAGAAACAAGCCCATGCGTCCACCAGCGCCTCCGTCGTGGACGCTGGACCGACGGCCCGGTTGAGTTGCTCGGGTCTGGTTTGGGTCCGGACCTCCAAGTGGAAAGAACTTAACGAGATAACGAGTAGGGTGGTCACTCTCGCCCGGCAATGGGCCGAGAGGAAACTGTCCCTAAAAGGTCGAGCGGAGGTGGCGAACACGTACATCGCGTCCGTCATCTATACCGCCTGACCGTCGTACCTTGTCCCGACCCTACCATCACCAAACTACAACGCATCCTCTTTCGCTTCTTGTGGAAAGGATGGTCGTCCGATGGTCAGGCGATCCATTTGCTGTCAACACCCGTTTAAAGGAGGGCTGGGCATGCCGTGGTTGATGATGCGCAGACACGCGCTGAGACTGCGACATCTCTGGCTCTATGTAGACGACGGTGAACAGGTGTGGTCGCCGTTTGTGAGGCACGCTTCCCGCAGCTCGTCTCCATGACCGAACTGCAGTCGTGGATCAAAAAGAGGCCGAGGAAGGGCGAATGGCACCGCGCAGTGTCGCGTTGCTCTCAAGCAACTCTGCCGTCCTGGGTCGACCTTCAGGACTTCAAACAACCAAAGCATTCTATAGGGGTTTAGTGGAGGGGAGGTACGACGACGAGCTCGGGGCGAACCTGGATCGTGACGAGAGTACCTGACCCGCCTTTCGGGGACGACTTCGGGCCAGGGCCCATGGACAACTTCCAGAGATCCCTGTCCTGGCAGTGCTACCGAGAAGCGCTACCCGTTCGGGGATAAGCTCTACAGACACGGCTCGAGAAACACGGGGCCGACCTGCCCGAGATGCGGTCAGAGCGACGAAACCGTTCTGCACGCACTCGTTCAGTGTCCAACAATTTCCGACCTGTGGGCTTATGTCGAACAACTGCTGTCACGTGTGGGAGAGTCGGTTTATCAGCTGAGTCTATCGTTCAATATTGTCACGCCTCCTTCCTTCAAACGGGAAGGAAGAGCTATTTTCATCATCCTTGTGGCTATGGCGAAAGAATGTATCTGGTGGACGCGTCTCTGAAAGGATTGGAGACAAACACTTTCCTCTCTGGTCATCTCTCATCAACTTCTTCAAGTACCACTTGAAAAGGAAAGTGAGAGTAGAGAGGCAAGTTTTGTCTAGCGAATTTTTTTAAAAAAAGATGGGGTGAATGTAGCAAGAATGGCACGTATGAATGACGAAGCCACCTTGAGCATAGTCCATGACCCAACAGAAATCGAAAACAGAGAGTTGAGTTGCTTATGCAAAAAAAAAAAAAAAAAAAAAAATATAAAATGTGACTTCATTGACCGGGTTACCGTGGTCTTTTCCGCAGGCTTTTTTTCCACGGGTAAACCTCACCTGTCCTCCCCTTTACACTTCATATTGACATTTCTGTGATAACGATCCCTATTGATCATTTTTTTTCCTCTCCCCCCCCCTTTTTTTTTTTTTTAACCCCCCTTATTTTTGTCCACTTTCTCTCCTTTTACGATCCTTTTGATCGAACCTCCCCCTTCCTTTTTTTTTTTTTTTTTTTTTTTTTTAATACCTTCAAAGAAAAGCTCTACCTTGTAATTTGTTCTATCTGTGTGCAGCCCTGTGTGGCTAATAAAGAACATACTACTACTACCCTACCTACTACCTATTATCTATCTATCTATCTATCTATCTATCTATCTATCTACCTACCTAACCTACCTACCTACCTACCTACCTACCTACCTACCTACCTATCTATCTTCTATCTATCTATCTATCTATCCTACCTACCTACCTACCTACCTACCACCTACCTATCTATCTATCTATCTATCTATCTCTATCTATCTTCTATCTACCTACCTACCTACTACCGACCTACCTATCTATCTATCTATCTATCTATCTATCTATCTATCTATCTAAAATTATCTATCAATCTATCTATCTATCTATCTATCTATCTATCTATCTATCTATCTATCTGTCTATCTATC
>NC_043002.1:69740587-69750587 GCF_006345805.1 Octopus sinensis
GTGGTGAGTGTTGCCAAGATCCTGGATGAAATTCCAATTACTTCAAGCTTTCCTTAAATATTGTCTTTGTAGTGTAGGAATGATCCCCTCACTCCTTGTGGGAATTAGGGTTGTGATATAAAGCAATGTTTTACAGATTCTGGTACCTTCCATAAGAAGGCCGTGCCTTACTCAGCGCATTTTTGCACGTAACAAATGTTTCAATGCACTTACGTTTAAAGATATTGCTGTTTGGCATCTTATCTGTTATGTGTGAGTTTTGCATAACCTATCTTTGCACGAGAACAAAAGTTTGACATCACGAGAAGAATAATTGTTTTAGCATGTGAAGGCTATCAGTAGGTCTTTCTGGCAGACTGAATTTTTTCACGTCATGGTTGTTTTACTGACTTATTTTCTGAACTTGTAGATTACAACCCTTATTACATTTCAAAGAAATTTTAGTTTGGTGGGGTTAATACGTTATAATTTATTCCTCCATTAAACCCATAAACAAAACGGCGAATTGACGGAGTCGTTAGGATTGTTGGACAGAATACCTTGCTATATTTGTTTCCGACATTTTAAGTTCAAATCCTGCCGTGGTCAACTTTGATTTTCCTGCTCGGGGAGGGAGTGGATAGAAAAGTATCAATTTAAGGCAGGGGATTGCTAGAACAGGGAGTCGAGTGAGATGACTTGCGGTATGTGTTCCAGGCCTACCCACACACCTAGATTTTAACGGTCAATATGAATGGACAGAGACCCTGGCTACCCTCAGGGATATAAACATTAAATAATAATAATTTGACCATTGTTTGAAAGATGCTTCATAAATATTATTTTCTACTATAGGCACAAGGACCGAAATTTTGGGGGAGGGGGCCAGTCGATCAGATCCATCCCAGTACACAACTGGTACTTAATTTATCGACCCCGAAAGAATGAAAGGCAGTCAACCTCGGCGGAATTTGAACTCAAAACGAAAAGACAGACGAAATGATGCTTCATAAACATTGTAATGTGAAGGCGCCTGTTTTAGTGGTTAGGGTATTCGGCCCACGATCATCAGGTCGTGTGTTCGATTCCCGGTAGTGCGTTGAGTCCTTGCATAAAACACTTTATTTCACGTTACTCCAGTCTACACAGCTAGCAAAAATGAGTAGTCCCTGTATTTCTAAGGGCCAGCCATGTCACATTGTGTGTCACGCTGAATCTCCCCGAGGACAATTGCAACCCTCGTCGTCGTAACCGACGGAGTGCCAGCAATGTCTTCTTCATATTCTGCATAAAGAAATAATTTAATTTTCCTACATTCGAGGCCGTGACTACTGTTAAAGAAAGATGTAGAAGAGCTTTAACTGGTCTTATTGCCAGAATCTTGCCTAAGTGAATCCAAAAGGCTCAGCCTTCTATTGGACAGAACTTATATTCAGGAAATAAACCACCCTTCTTTCTAAGTTTAGGCCAAGATTTTTAAATTTGCGAGGCAGTAAGCACTTTACTTTTATTCCTAGTTTTACAGAACAATGTAGTTATTCCTAATTTTACAGAACAATGTCATACTATACGCCAAACTTCATTATTCAGCGTCCTTTTGTAAGGCAGTTCATAACGGTTGAGTCTGATTAGGCTGTTATTTCTAACAGGTTGTTATTTCCAGCAGGGTATTATTTCTATAGGCTTTCTCAGTAACTCATAGTATCTGTGGATGTTGTTGTTGTTGTTGTTGTTATTCTTCTTCCAATCAGGACTCACACCATTAGCCGCAACCAATAATCTCTAATTCGTGCCTACTCTAAGCTACTAAGAATGCCTGCGGCAACTTGAAGATCCACCCACCACACGCGATAGACTGGCGGTTGCACGGGCGCGAAAGCTACGTTGTTATCCTCATTCCGTAAACGGTGGCTTTTAACGGGTGGAGAACTGAACCATCCTGGGATTCGCAATCTAGACTAGGGTCTGAGAGTTTACCATACCATAGTGGGCTACACCATGGTTCCTCTGCTTTGTGGCAGAAGCAGGAAGAAATAGTGAGAGAAAGTTGTGGTGAAAGAGTACAGCGAGGTTCAACACCACCCCCGCCGGAGCCTCGTGGAGCTTAGGTATTTTTGCTCAATAAACACTCACAATGCCCGGTCTGGGAATCGAAACCGCGTTCTTACGACCGCGAGTCCGCTGCCCTAACCACTGGGCCATTGCGCCTCCACTGTGGTTGTTGTGAAAGTTGCTGATGTTTTTGGACTTGTTTAGTCTAAGAGTAGACTTGATATCAGTCATTCCTGCCGTGACCATCCTGTTTTTCTACATACAAGGCGTTCAGGACCCTAAGATCCATCATGCCTGTTTCTAAGTGGGCAAGATGTATTTGAGGGAGATTTAGCTACTATATTTTGCAGAGCAAGCGACCTCCCAAAGCTCCCACATTAACTCATATTATCTAGGTCGTCTATTCGTGGTGAACGCCTTTTATAAAGTTGTAATATTTCAGCCAACACCAATATTCTTTAAACTTCGAAGTTTGTATACATTCCGTTTCTACAGTGAATTTGGTATTTCCGCCTGGGAAATTCTTCGTACGAATTGTTATGTATATTGTTTTGCAGCGAATCTATGCTTCACAGGAAGATTAGTACATAACGGAAATGTCTCGGCAGCTGCTGATGTTGGTTATATCTTCCACATCCGACATTTTCAAAACAAAATATGGCGGCTTCAAAACAACAATGACACATTTATTTATTAGCCTAGAGATTGTTATATCCTGTTCCTAGATAGCGAAGATATATTCTTTTTCTGTAAGATTCTAGGTAGTTCTTAGTATTTGCAGTATTTACTTTTTAAACTGCGGTGTGAATGCCTTGCAAATTTTTCGGGCAGTCATATGGATGTGGGTTTTCTTCATTTCGTTCAGATCTTCAGTCTGCTGAAGCACCTTAAGGTCATACAGAATATCTCTATGTTTAAAACGGTTTCTCTGAGAAAGTGATTCTCAACCACTAATCTTTCAGTGTCCCCTTTTCACTGATCAGGGTTCTACAAGCGCTTGCTCTCCATTTTTTGCTGAAAAAAAAGCCTTAACAAAACAACAGAATATTCCAATCAAGCAAAAATGAAATTTTTACAATTTACTCTTTTACTCATTTACTTGTTTCAGTCATTTGACTGTGGCCATGCTGGAGCACTGCCTTAAAGGATTTTAAACGAAGACTTATTCTTTGTGAGCCTAGTACTTATTCTATCGGTCTCTTTCGCTTAACCGATAGATTACAGGAATATAAACACACCAGCATCGGTTGTCAAGCGATGACGGAGAGGGGAAACACAGACACGCACACACACACACATAGATATATGCATATATATATATTATATATATATATATACATACAACGGGCTTCTTTCAGTTTCCGTCTACCATATCCATTCACAAGGCTTTAGTCGGCTTGAGGCTATAGAAGACACTTGCCCAAGGTGTCACGCAGTGAGACTGAACCCGAAGATATTTTTAATAGAAATTGCTAGAATTTATTTAACTCTAATATTGGCACAAGGCCACCAATTTCCATGGCAGGGTGCAAGTCAATTGCACCGACTACAGTACTAGATTGGTACTTTACTTTATCGACCCTGAAGGGATCAAAGACAGTCAACCTCGGCGGACTTTGAACACGGAACGTTAAAAGTCGGGAGAAATGCTGTTTAGCATTTTGTTCGATACACTGAGAATTTTATCAGTTCGCCGCCTTGAGAATTTATAGAATGCAATTTTATTAGACTTTGGCGCATCACCGATCATTTTCCCTCTGCCTGCTGATAATACTTTGTTCTTATATTCGAGCCTCGACAAAGATTTTGGCAAGACTTCCGCCCGTCCCTCCCCTCCAAACCAACCTTTTTTAAAACTTTTTTTTTTCGACACAAACCCCGCTTTTCGGCTACGGGGAATACGAATCTGCAAGAAAATTGGCAAAAATTGACATTTCTAAATTAACCCCCCCCCCCCCCCCCCCCCACCCATTTCCTTCATTTTAAACTTTTTTCAGAATTTTTTTCTAAAAATATGCGGAAAAATATGGAGATTATGATTTTGAAAAAATTTCCAAAATCTTTTGGCTATTTTACCCAACAACAAGAACTACTACTACTACTACTACTAGTTATAGTAGTAGTAGTAGTAATAATAATAATAATAATAATAATACAACGATCTTCTCTGCCCTAGGTGTACGGGAAACACTCGGCGAGAAATGGAAGAAAATTTGAGGAAAGAAGGATAAAAAATAATAATAATCAACAGAAGAAGAAGAATTCTACATGACCAGTTCATGCAGCAAATGGAGCAAGCTGGAGGTGAAGAAAGCTAGTTGCAAGTGAAGGATGGTAACTTGGAAAGAAACTGAGAGGTCATTTATAACCACTCAGGAACAAGACTTTAGAGTGAAGTTGATAAAACCTAAAGATTGATATAACTCAAACACAGAAAACATGTAAAATGTGTGGAAAAGGGGACGAAAGTTTTTAACCATCTGCTAAACAAGCGCACTAAGCTTGCGCAGAATAAAAAAAAAATAAATGTTCAAATAAGCTGGCATGACTGTGTTGGTGAAAGAGTGCATTGGGATGTCAGCCAAATTTGTAGATTTGAAGTGAAGGAGAAGTTGTGTGAATGCCAGTCAGAGGGGTGTCAGGGTGAATGATAACCTTAAGATATTATTGGATTTCTCCATAGAGACTGATGAAAGTACTGAAGTGAGGAAAACGGGTATGGTAGTGAAACAGAAAAAAAAATCCCACAAATATTGTAAGATCATTGACTTGTAATCCCTTATGATAGTTGAGTGGATATCAAGGAATCCGAGAAAATTGAAAATAGCAGGGGGGAGAAGAGAGAAGAGAGAGAGAGAGAGAGAGAGAGAGAGAGAGAGAGAGAGAGAGAGAGAGAGAGATATGAGAGAGAGAGAAAGAGAGAAAGAGAGAGAGAGAGAGAGGAGAGAGAGAGAGAGAGAGAAGAAGAGAGAGAGAGAGGAAGAGAGAAAGGAGAGAGAGGAGAGAGAAGAGAGAGAGAGAAATTGTAGAACACAACAGTGAAAAATATTCTTGTATTAATTTCTGTACTCGGCACAATAGTCATACTACTGTCCAAAAAAAACTGAAGGACATTGGAATTCAGACTCAAACAGTCGACCTGCAGAAAAGTGTTTTCCTGAATTCTACAACAAACCCAAGAAAGATTCCTGAGATTCGAAGAGACTTGGAGTCACCAAACCTCATGACAGCATCTCTGCTAACGAAATTAGCAGTGACAAGAAACTCTCAAGAGAGCTGAACTGCGGGAGGTGTTCAGAGAAGAATCCTTACCTCGGGCAAGTATTTCGGCCCTTATTTCACTGTATGGGGGCCGAGCCTCATCCAGGTCCTTATTCCTGGGTGCCTTTTTACTTACACTTATTAGCCACTTTGATTTCAAGGACTTGTGCATTTAAACCGCCAGTAGATTTCATCTAATTATAACCTCTCTCCGTTGACTCCGCTTTCACACTTCTACTTACAGAGATAACATTGGCTGTCATAGTATCGGTGATTTAGTTTACAAATAATAATGTTTTGTACAATGGCATGAGAACTAAAACTGAATATTTTGAATATTCTGCTGTTTACGCTTTTCATTATAGTGCAGAAAAGTGAAATTAAATGGTCTCTTTCGGCCATTGAAATTTGTTGCATTCGAGACAAGCTTATTGAAAAAAGATATGAAAAAACATCACATCCGCTCTTCCACTTAAATTATTTCTGAATTATTTCAAGTATGATGTAAAGATGTTGTGCAATAAAATAATGTAGACGTCTCTGATGGGAACCCAGTAAGGCTCGAAAATCGATTAAGGTTGTTCATTTTTATAGGCGCAGGAGTGGCTGTGTGGTAAGTAGCTTGCTTACGAACCACATGGTTCCGGGTTCAGTCCCACTGCGTGGCATCTTGGGCAAGTGTCTCTACTATAGCCTCGGGCCGACTAAAGCCTTGTGAGTGGATTTGGTAGACGGAAACTGAAAGAAGCCCGTCGTATATATGTGTATATGTGTGTGTGTATGTTTGTGTGTCTGTGTTTGTCCCCCCCAACATCGCTTGACAACCAATGCTGGCGTGTTTATGTCTCCGTCACTTAGCGGCTCGGCAAAAGATACTGATAGAGTAAGTACTAGGCTTACAAAAAAATAAGTCCCGGAGTTGATTCGCTCGACTAAAGGCGGTGCTCCAGCATGGCCGCAGTTAAATGACTGAGACAAGTAGAAGAGTAAAAGAGTAATAATAAAGTTGCATGGATTAGTTAGATGGTTCTCACTTTTAACTTGCCACGTTTTCATATCTTAGTGTGACCGTCCATCACGAAAAGAGAAAAAATACTACCTCGATGCCTTTTTACTTGTCGGCGCCAAGCTACAGTTAAATGAAAGCCTGGAGTGGATTAATACATGAAGCTACATTGAATGCGTTACAAGAAACCAGATTCAATCATCGCTGACGTAACTTTGCTAATAATAATGTTTTATAAGGCGGCGAGCTGGCAGATATGTTAGCAGCCCGAGCGAAATGCTTAGCGGTATTTCGTCTGCGTTACGTTGTGAGTTCAAATTCCGCCGAGGTCGACTTTGCCTTTCATCCTTTCGGGATCGATAAATTAAGTACCAGTTACACACTGGGGTCGATGTAATCGACTTAATCCGTCTGTCTGTCCTTGTTTGTCTCCTCTGTGTTTAGCCCCTTGTGGGTAGTAAAGAAATAGGTATTTCGTCTGCCGCTACGTTCTGAGTTCAAATTCCGCCGAGGTCGACTATACCTTTCATCCTATATATCGTTAGTACCAGTTGCGTACTGGGGTCGAACTAATCGACTGGTCCTCTTCCCCAAAATTTCGGGCCTTGTGCCTAGAATAGAAAACAATAATGTTTTCTAACATTGGCACTAACATTTTCTAACATTGCAAAATTTAGGTGGCACAATCGTTTGCGTGTCGGAAATAATATATACTTCCTGCTGTTTACATTCTGAGCTCAAACTTTGCCTTTCCTCTCTTAGGGATCGATGAAAGAAGTATCATTGAGCACTGAGGTCGATATAATCGACTTGTACCCTCCCAAGAAAATTACTGGTATTATGCCAATACTAGAAAGTAGTGGCTTCAAATTCTGGTCGAAGGTCAGCAATTTCAGGCGAAAAATAAGTCGATTTCTTCGACCCCCAGTGTTCTACTGGTACTTATTTCATCGACCCCGAATGACTGAAAGACAAAGTCGGCTTCAACTAGATCTGAGTTCGAATGTTAAGAGCTAGAAGTACTCGACTGAGAGGATGAAAGATAGAGTTGACCTCGACGTGACTTGAACGTAATGGTTTCTGATTTAGGCAGATGGTCATCAGTTTCGATGAGAGATGATTAGTCGATACCATCGATTCCCAATACTTGATTGGTACTTTATTTTATTGACTTCGGGGGAATGAAAAGCAAAGTTGATCCCGGCGGGATTTGAACTCAGAACGTAAAGAACCGAAACTAATGACGCACGCTTTAACGATTCTACCAATTCGCAGTACCGAGTTATTACTTGTTTTACAAAAGAACGCTGTGAAAATACGATGAAATTTAAGCAGACAGACACGCCATAATATGGCGAATTGTTAGTCTGACAGCGTTCTTTTAGACGAAAAAAAAATGACAATTGTGTTTGAATTATTGACATAGCAATGCCTGTTGACAATAATGTATAGAAAGGAGCTGAAATTTTAAGGAATTACACTGACCTATTTGTTGAATTAAGAAGCAATATGACAATGAAAGAATTTGTTTGTCTCTCCGTTTCTAATTGGCACAACTTGAGTGACACATTTCTGTAAAAACACTGGAAAAAATTAGTGTATAACGATAAACATAGGCAAGTTCCAGATAATATCAATATCAGGATCTATAAATAATTTTAGGGTATTTTTAAATGGTATTTTTGTTCAACTTAAACAAATTTCTAAATCTTAAACATTTTCGTTGACATTCAAAACCGCTTAGTTAATCGTAAATATTTTCTATGTATGATCTCAATTTTACAAGTTTGTTAACCTGGAACTTCTTCGTTGGTCGTGATAACCTTTGTTAATCTTGTACGCTTCTTTACCTCTTCTGCAAAATTCATTTAAACTTTGTTTCAAGAAATAAAACCTTTGATGCATGCCCAACGCAATCACAAAAAGCATTACCGCCGCTCGCTATTGGTATTACTTGCTAGCATGTAGCATGCTTTCGCTAATTGTTTTAGAGGCATGTAGTTGTGAGCTTACATACATATACTCATGTAATCCCCTTTCTCGTGACCCAACGAAACATTGAGGAAAGAGAGAGAATGGTCTGCTGAGTAGACTGAAGTAACTTAAAATAAAATTCTTTTCTCAAGAACACGACTCGTTACTCGGTACAGATGTGAGCCTACAGACATAGGGTCGTGAGGTCAACACTCCTACCACTCGCCCACGCGCCTTCACAAACATCACCCAATAATATAACACAACACATACGCTTAGATAATCGTTCTACTATATTATTATACCGAACACCAACTCTTCATACAGCTCACGTTCTATACAATTGACATTCATTAACCCTTTCACTGCCAAATATTTTATTCATATTTTTTGGCTTTGCCAAGTGTCTTAGGAGTTAAAATAATATATAGCATTTAAATTTTCTTCATATGTGAATTATTTTGGAAATCATTATAAAGTTTTCGAAAAGTCCCAAATGGGGATCTCTGGAAAAAAAAGCATATTGCAATAATAAAAATTTTAGTTTTTCTGAAACTATAGTATCAAATGCAAATGTGTATGAAACATCAATGAATGATATAGATGGGAAATGTTCAATATTTTTGTAGTCCACAAATTACGATTTATGACAAAATGTCCTCTAGAATTATCCAGAGAGCTTATAATGACAAAATTTAACTACTAAATGTTATCAAACACACCTGTGCAAATTCAAACAGTTCACTTTAAATACAACGAACAATCGACAGTGAGATTGTTTTTAGCACATCCTCAAATGGGGCTCATGGAAGGCAATGGATTAATATAGCTAAATTCGCAGGACAAGCTGACGATGGCAGCCATTCAAGACATCTCGGTCTTCAGAGTCGTCAAGTCATGTGTTCGGGATGTTCGAAATGAAAGAGAAAAGCGAAATTAATAAAAGGAACAATTTATTCCTATCTAAAATAACCGAATGCGCGATAAATAGTCCGCTTTGTAGCCGGGTAGTTATGGGTTCAGTTCCACTGCTCGGCTCCTGAGACAAATATCTTCGGGTATTGCTTTGGACTAACCAATGATTTGTAAGATAATTTGATAGACATAAACATCGAAAATTCCACCAGGTGTGTGTGCGTGCGAGTATGTGTGTGTGTGTATTTCCATGTTTGGGTATATGTGTATTATGTGTATGTATGTATATATGTATTTATGCTTGTAGTATGTATGTATGTATATATGTATGTATGTATAATCCCACACACATATATACATACGTTATACATACACACACACATGTATATGATAGGTGCAGGCGTGGTTGTGTGGTAGAAAGTTTGCTTCCCAGCCACGTGATTTCGTGTTCAGTCCCACTGTGTAGCACCATGGGCTTCTACCATACCCCCGGCCGACCAAAGTCTTCTGAGCGGATTCGGTAGACAGAAACTGAAAGAGGCTTGTCGTGTGTGTGTACATATGTATACATACATACATGATGGTGGTGGTTGTCTACTCTTTATGCAGAGTTTGATCACTTCCTGTACTTATCACCATCATAGCATCTGATGTGGGTTTTTTTTAAACCAGACAATATTCTGAAAAGACACCCACATAGATTGCACCTCCGATCTGGACCACCAAGAGCTGCAGATAAGTTCTGCCCTTTCTTGAATTTAAAATGTGTTTTGGGGCCTCCGTTGGATTTGCAAACCTGGCATACACTGCATT
>NC_043002.1:69758087-69763087 GCF_006345805.1 Octopus sinensis
GTGTGTAATCGTAATTATTGGCTAATTTGGGTTTGTTAGTAAATGTCTAAGTGTCAGTCTCAAATTTCAGGCCCAAAATGTCATCAGTTTTCTCCAGTGGCCTTGGCTCTTGAGCTTCAAAGACCATTTTATAAATAAACAAAACGCACGTCCGTGGGCTCCATTAGTGTTCGGGAGTCCAGCATCTAGTATCCTCTAGGCTTTGTATATATTGGTGGCAGGGACACTGTATCCTATTTATGTTTAGTTAATTGTGTGTGTGTGTGGGGGGGGGTGAAATTTTAGGCGGCGGTATGGTTGTGTGGAGGTCGACTTTGCCTTTCATCCTTTCGGGGTGGATAAATTAAGTACCAGTTGCGCACTGGGGTTGATATAATCGACTTAATCCGTCTGTCTGTCCTTGTTTGTCCTTTCTGTGTTTAGCTCCTTGTGGGTAGTAAAGAAATAGGTATGGCTGTGTGGTAAGAAGTTTGCTTTCCAATCACATGGTTTCAGGTTCTGTCCCATTGCGAGGCACTTCGGCAAGTATCCTCTATAATAGCCCCGGGACGACCAAAGCCGTGTGAATGGATACGGTAGACGGAAACTGAAAGAAGCCCGTCGTATATATATATAGGAGTGGCTGTGTGGTATGTAGCTTGCTTACGAACCACATGGTTCCGGGTTCATTCCCAATGCATGGACCTTGGGCAAGTGTCTTCTACAATGGCCTCGGGCAGACCAAAGCCTTGTGAGTGGATTTGGTAGACGGAAACTGAAGGAAGCCCGTCGTATATATGTATATATATATATATATATATATATATATATATATATATGTATGTATGTTTGTGTGTATATGTTGGTGTATATGGTTGTTGTCTGTGTTTGTCCCCCAACATCGTTTGACAACCGATGCTGGTGTGTGTTTACGTCCCCGTAACTTAGCGGTTCGGCAATAGAGAGCCGATAGAATAAGTACTAGGCTTACAAAGAATAAGTCCAGGGGTCGATTTGCTCGACTAAAGGCGGTGCTCCAGCATGGCCGCAGTCAAATGACTGAAACAAGTAAAAGAGTAAACGAGTAATATATATATAGATATATATATATATATTTATATAGATATATATAGATATATTATATATATATAATATATATATTATATATATATATTATATATATGTATGTATGTATATACGTATTTTTATGTGTTTGTGTTATGTGTGTGTGTGAGACAGAG
Organism: Octopus sinensis; assembly: GCF_006345805.1. Taxonomy (NCBI): domain Eukaryota; kingdom Metazoa; phylum Mollusca; class Cephalopoda; order Octopoda; family Octopodidae; genus Octopus; species Octopus sinensis. The sequence continues at coordinate 69,759,308 of NC_043002.1, forward strand.
AGAGAGAAAGAGTATGTGTATGTGTGTGTTGTCTCCACCAACTGAATTGATCAGATCTTTCAAGGCGGTGCTCCAACATGACCGCAGTCTAATGGCTGAAACAAGCAAAAGATAAACATATATATTTATAAAAAGCTGTTTCATGAGACGCTTGCTGAGTACAGTTTCTTATTTTTAGACCATATAATATTTCCGCTGTAATTTTTGGAATCCGTTGTTAATCAATTAAAGGATGTTTTGGCGACGGTTAGGAATGTTGAGGTCACCATTTTCCTTATATTTCATTTACTCTTTTACTCTTTTATTTGCTTCAGTCGGCTATGCTGCAGTACCGCCTTTAGTCGGGCAAATCGACACCAGGACTTATTCTTTGTAAGCCTAGTACATATTCTATCGGTCTCTTTTGCCTAACCGCTAAGTTACGGGGACGTAAACACACCAGCATCAGTTGTCAAGCGATGTTGGGGGGACAAGCACAGACACACAAACACACACACATATATATACATATACATATATACGATAGGCTGCTTTCAGTTTCCTTCTACCAAATCCACTCACAAGGCTTGGTCGGCCCGAGGGTATAGTATAAGACACTTGCCCGAGGTGCCACGCAGTGGGACTGAACCCGGGACCATGTGGTTGGTAAGTAAGCTACTTACCACCCAGCCACTCCTAGTTTGTTCTGTGAGAAGAATCAGATCGCATACAGGGTTTTTTGATGGACAAGTAGCACAGTGTCGAAAATAGTACCGTCATTCTAGAATGCCTCCACACGGTCTCTCACCCTACAAGAAATAGCAGACAGATATCCTATAATTCGCATATTTCCGGATAATCGATTATGTAATCTTGCCTAATTCTGAGAGTGTGAGGTGGTCGCCATAAAGATCGTTTTGACTGTAGCTTATTTCTTTATTGCCCACAAGGGGATAAACATAGAGGGGACAAACAAGGACAAAGGGATTATGTCGATTAGATCGACCCCAGTGCGTAACTGGTACTTAATTTACCGATCTCGAAAGGATGACAGGCAAAGTCGACCTCGGCGGAATTTGAACTCAGAATGTAGCGGTAGACGAAATACCTATTTCTTTACTACCCACAAGGGGCTAAACACAGAGAGAACAAACAAGGACAGACAAAGGGATTAAGTTGATGAAAGGCAAAGTCGACCACGGTGGAATTTGAACTCAGAACGTAGCGGCAGACGAAATAACGTTAAGCATTTCGCCCGGCGTGCTAACGTTTCTGCCAGCTCACCGCCTTAACCGTTTTGACCATAGCTTGGCATTACCAAGGTTTATCATCATACTAAGCAACAATAACAACAACAAGAACACCAAGAACAACAACAAAATAACACCAACGATCGCAACAGCAGCAGCAACAACAACAACGGAAACCACAAGGAACATGTTACATTGCAGATCGCAATACACATTCAAATACAAAACAGAATGTAATACAATACACGCAAGGGCATTTGAACAATTACCCCCAAGCAAAAACGAGTACACACCCAGACGAACGCACACATTTATAACAAAATTTTGACAGCGGGTAACAAATGATTAAGTGGAGTTAAAAGTTTCTGTGACTAAAAGGAATACTCCACGTAACTGCTTTAGTTTCAGCACTTCGAATGACTTGGCAAACACAACTCCGACACACACACACACACACACACAAGGTGGGGTTGAGTCATTTATGTAATTTTCTGCCGATTGCATTAATAATAATAATAATAATAATAATAATAATGATGATAATAATAATAATAATAATAATAATAATAATAATAATCCTTTCTACTATAGACACTAGGCCTGAAATTTGGAGAGAGGAGTAAGTCGATTACATCGATCCCAGTGCATAACTGGTACTTATTTAATTGACTCCGAAAAGATGAAAGACAAATTCGACCTCGGCGGATTTGAACTCAGAATGTAACAGCGAAGGAAATACCGCTAAGCTAAGCATTTCGGCCTGCGTGCTAACGGTTCTGTCAGCACGCCGAATACTACTACTACTACTACTACTACTACTACTACTACTACTACTAGTAATAATAATAATAATAATTGTATGCACTGATGCAGTACCAGATAGTGGCTCTCGTGGCTTCTGATCTTAACTGACTGGAAGTGTTATCATGTATATTGTTTTGTCTTGGTATAAAAAATGTTTTGTCTTTGTATAAATAATCTGCTCAATACCACAGATTTGCTTGTCAGTTGGTTGACCATAACCAGTTGAGCATGTCCCTTAATGGCTGACGATATGTGCATCTCTGATCACGAGCAGAAGTAGTGGGGGAGCATCATAGCCATGTGTTGAGAGGGATTCTTTGGGACTTGAATAGTTCACCTCTGGAAACATGGGTGTTTCGTTCAACATCCTTAAACAACTCTTATTCAGGGACCTTTTGAGCGGGATGGGTTACTCGAACAGAAGAAAATTCTAACTGGGCCCCACCTGCAAGGTCATGTGCTGTTTATCTTGATATGAGATCACCATGCCGCGCACCTATGGTTGTGATGCATGTGCCTAGTGTACCCTTATCAGACGGGTAGTCATGATGGGTATACTGGGCTTCGTATATTTTACCCCTGTGTCACTTTGATGGCATGCACTGCTCTCTGGCATGCATTGCGAAGATTGTGCAAGGGATTAGAAGATTAGCCTACCTTGGTATGTCGAGGGGAGTAAAGAAGAAATGATTGAAGCAGTGAAAATGCAGGGAGCCTTAAAAATGAACAAGGCCATAGATCCAACACAATCTAAGAAAGACTAGAGAGCAGGTGAAGAAAATTTGGTAGGACAAGCAATTGCATAGTTAGTTCTTGAAGAATAAGGATGAGATTGATTGGAATAGAACCTGGCAATGGGTGCAGAAAGGAGACTTAAAAGAGCGCACTGAGGCATTAGTGTGCAGCGCTCAAGAACAAGCTCTCAGAACAAACTACTCCAAATATCACATTAATACAAGCACTGACTCGCCACAGTGTAGGATGTGCTCTGAGAAGGGAGAAAGTATAAGCCATATTATTAGTGAGTGTTGTAAGCTCGCACAATGCGAATACAAAAGGATTCACGACAAAATGGTCAGAGATGTCCACTGGCTGTTGTGCGGTAAAGCAAACCCCGAAAGAGCCGAACAGTGGTATGAACACAAGCTAGAGAGAGTAATGGAAAAACGAACATTATAAAATACTCTGGAATTTTAACATGCAGTGCGACCATGTCAAAAAGTGAGACGACCAGATATCGTGCTTATCCATAAAGATTAAAAAGAAGGAAAGATAATAGATGTTGGAATACCAGGCGATTCGAGGGTGAAATGTAAGAAAACAGAAAAATTGAGAAATACCAGCCACTGGGGGACGAGATAGGAAAGCTATGGAAAGTAATGGTGATACTGGTAGTAACTGGAGCATTAGGAGCAGTTTCCAAGGGCTTTGATGCTGCTGTCAGGCTCGAAGTGACCCAGAAGACAACATTATCGGGTACAGCACGTATTTTAAGAAGAGTGTTGTCTCTTTGAATCACAGAAGGTTCTACTTGAAATTTTTGGTGATTTGTTGTTGTCTGCTTTCAAGTAAAGAATAACCGGTAATTAAGAACTATCCCAGAGTCTTTCATAATAATAATAATAATGATAATAATAATAATAATAACAACAACAACAACAACAACAACAACAATAATAATGATAATAATAATAATAAAATAATAATAATATAATAATAATAATAGATAAACACACAAACACACGCA
>NC_043002.1:69768087-69778087 GCF_006345805.1 Octopus sinensis
CAATGTCTTGTGCAGAATTGGCAACTAAAACCTACATGCATACATACATACATACATACATACATACATACATACATACATACATACACATAATACACATATAGCTACTTATCTATATTTTTGTGTGAGTGTGTGCGTGTGTTAATGTAAGCATTTTACTTATATTCATCAATGTTAAAAGGAGAGGATCCAAGGCCTTAAAGAGATCTGCAAGTTTAGGAGGCCAGAAAGAAGTACAATGTTTGAGAGACAATAATTTTACTGGGGTGCCTTTTTGCTGATTTAATTTTACTTAAAGTCTATCTTTTCGACAATTTGTGAATTTTAGAATCGCTAATATTCCTTTGTCTGCAATTTTAATTATTTATTCACTGTAGCCTAGAACATTCATAAGAATGTGTACTTTTCAGAGACAGCCACGGGAGCATTTGTATTTTTGCGATTAGCAAAAAAGTCGCTTTTAAAAATGTAGAATACTCGTTAAAAATCAATTTTCTTATGGCTTGGTTGTGTTTGTTACCTCCAAGGCGGAGGTATTGTTTTCAGTTGTGTTTGTTTGTCCGTGGACAAGATATCTCAAGAACCGCTGGATGGATTCGGATGACACTTTCAGGGATGTTTGACCTTTTGACTGTCACAAACTGATCAGATTTTGGGATCGATCCGGTACCGGACAAGGATTCTGAATTATTTTTCCGTTCTTTTTTAGTATTTTCGTTTGTGAGAGGAGTCGAGTTTATTTCAGATATTCTCATTTAAAAAAATCATCTCTGGTTAATCGTTGAGAGGACGTTTGTATTGCTTTGGCGGAGGTTTAACGCTCTCTGGGTTCTCTTGCTTTTAATTTAATCAGACTGTATTCGTATTTGTATGCTTGCTTTCATTTATTTATTTGGTTGAAAATATATAATATATACTTGAGACAATGTCTAAAAAAAAAAGAAAGAAAGAAACGTACTGGAAGAAAATATCAAGAAGTATAAATAAGCTCAGTAGCATTAGACCAACCACAAGGATAATAAATAAAACAGAATAGACGCAGAACTTTGAAAGTTGACATTGCCAAAGTAAGCCACAGCAAATGCAAACCCAGCAGTTAGAAGGAAGGAGGAAGAATACATTTAAAGCAGCTTACAAACTAGCATCTACACTCGCAAGGATAAAGAGGGGAGCCATTAAATTATGCACAAATTGTAAAAAGGATGCTTTGTTGAAGTAGGATTATACTTAAACCCCGTAGATAGGTGAACAAGTACAAGCAACTACTAAAAGGACCAAAACTGATCGACGTCGAGAATAAGCCACCAGCACTTGAAAACATTTTGGTGCACTATAATTAAGAAGAATATTCAATGAATTTGAGTTAACTGATACGGCTTGGCTTAATGCGAATGATATAATTTATCTGTGTTATAACTGAGGATATTCATCGCTTCCAAGGATATACTCATCTTGGGACAGGGGCGAACTGAGCCGTCCGTCAGTCCGGCTCTGTTCGAGGGCCCGGAGCTCTGAGAGCCCTACATGTTAACTCTACTAAAATACACATTCAAAGGGGTCCGTAAACAGGTATGCCCGAGGGCCCTTAATACTTTCAGTCTGCCCCTGTCTTGGGGTCTCCTACAGGACATATGAAATCAATTTTCTCGTAAGATTTTAAGAAAAATGCGTAAAATGGTGTTGACTTTATAATGAATGTATGTACTTATTGCCTGACACGCCGTCGTTGAAGATGAGTAATGTTCCAGATGATCCGAGCAGCAAAACAGTCTGCTTCTGAAATTAACGTGCAAGCAGCTGCTGAGCACTCCACAAGCACATGCAACATAAACGTAGTTGCCAGTGAGATTCAGCGTGACATAGAATGTGATAAAGCTGGTCCTTTGAATTACAGGTACTACTCATTTTTTCCAGCTGAGTGGACTGGAGCAACGTAATGTAAAGTATCTTGCTCAAGGACACAACGTGCTGCTGGAAATCGAACTCACGACCTTACGATCGTGAGCCAAATACCGTAACCACTAAGCCATATTGTACCACTATGCCGGGAAACTAGCTTTAATTGAGAACGTTCCATGTTGCTGCCAAACACTGGAATTCTTTCCGATGATAAGCAATCACAATGCAATCATTAATTATTGGCTTCAAATTTTGGCACAAAGCCAGCAATTTCGGGGGAGGAGGGAAGTCGATTACATAGTCTCAGTACTCAACTGGTACTTAATTTACCGACTCCGAAAGACAAAGTTGACCTCGGCAGAATTTGAACTCCTAACGTGGTCGGCTCCAGCATCCGAGTATTGGGTTTGTCAGTTTCCAGCCAGTCTCCTCGGCTGATGTTTGTGCCGAAAATGACTTTGGGGTCCAAATCGGTGGGGAAAGAATCTGGGCAGAACTCGTACGGGAAGGTCGGTGCAGGTCGAAGATGTTGAAGACGCTCCTTTCTTCTCCTGCGTTTTGCATCCTCATTCTGTTGTCTGTTCTGCTCAAAGGAGCTGGCTCCATTGTGGATAGTAGTCCTCCAGGCTGTCCTGTCCAAGGCAATTTGTATCCTCTGTCCAAGTCTACTCGATGATTCCACTGTTTCGCTAAACAATTTTTCCAATCAGTCCTCTGGATTTCTCTCCTTACTCACATGGTGTTCACCAAATGGCGTCAACTTTAAGATGCTCAAACAGTTCTTCTACAGTTTCGATTGCTTCCTCACAGACTGTTCTTTCTACAAAATCCTTTTAGTAAATTAACCACGCTGTATTATTGAAGCAATCAGGAAGAAGATGAAAGTGTTAAAACAGTCACTGCTAATAGTAATGTTCCATAAGGAACAATACTTGGCTACTACTTACATTATCGAACTCTAGACAGAAGTAAGGCGAAGTCACCTACAGCAAAATTTGAACGAGGAAAATAAACAGATGTAAAAGTTCTATTTACACCACCAACTCTGCTGACAATCCTTAAATGGTTTATTGATACTTTCCACCACTTTCATTTGATTATTTATAATAACTTTTAGCTTGTGATTATCTTTTACTGTTGTATATGCTTTTATCAACTATGTCAAACTCCTTATCTATGTGGACAGCGGCTTCTAGTCTATATGTTATATATTCACACATAAATTAACGCCGGGCGTTTTTCTTCCTGAATTCTGCCGACGTAATGTAGGTTTATAATCTTTATGCATGTCTACAGGCATGTTTAAATGTTTATTTATATATGTGTGCATATACGCATGAATGTAGGTTGTCATGAATGTATGTATATAAGTAGGTAAAATGTCTGAATGAGTCTACAGATGTGTGATGGTAAGTATATTATATAAATATACGTACGTGTATATATTTGTAAGTGCCGAAGAAAGAAGTTAACTTTAAGTTTAGTGACTATAATGAAGACTTTCAGTATAACCCAGCTTTGCCCGGGATTAAGTTAGGATTATTAAGTTAATCAAGTTCTTTATTTCAAACCAAACTAAGTAACATTCACGTCAAATTTGGGCGAAATCCGTTAAAATTGGTTTATATATATACATATATATGGGTAACATATACACACGCGCGCGCGCGCGTACATACGTACACCTATTGCATGCATGTTTTTTGTACGCATACATATTAGTGTGTGTGTGTTGGCTGTATATCAACAAAACACTTTTTTCCTCGATGGAAAAAAACAACAATAGTCTTAACAAAAACTTACTCGTCGCTAGAAGGGGACTTAACTCCTGTTTGCAAACAATACTGATTTCTCCGACTTGAAAATTGTTAAAAGATTGGTTGAAAATTTATTTTTACTGCTATTCGCTGGTGCCTCTGGGGAAAATCAGATGACGAAAATACAGCTAGGGTCATAACAAATTCCCTCCTAAAATTGGAGCGACATGCGTGCTAATTTATGGACATGCATAAATTAGAAAAGATTGTCAAAAGTAAAATGTAAAGCTTTGTTGTGTTAAGTACAAACTTATTAAAATACAGTTATACATTCTTTGATAATAATAAGAAAATGTTAAAAACAGTTTACAAGAGAGTATTTAAGAAAGTAATCAGAACAGGATTCCAAAAAGTATTTTGAGTTCAATAAAAATTATGTTTGTTTGGTAGTATATATATACACAGAAGGAGATATATTTAAGAATTTACAAAAAATTGAGGAATAACTGACCTGTCTTTCTGACATTTTCTCTTGTGTTTAGCTAAAGAATGTTTGCTATTTTAAGGGACAGTGTGGGAGGTTGGTTGGGGGAAGGAAGAGCAATGTGGAATCAAAAGGATTTTTTTTGTTTCTGGGCTAGTCTGTCATAGTTCAGTGGTTTTTGGGACTGGTTTTAGAGGTCAGAATGGTGTCAGTGTATGTGTCTCTCTGTGCACGTCTCTATGTGTGTGTGTGTATATATATACATGTGCTTGTGTTTTATATTTGGTAGGATGGTGTGTGTATATGTATGCACGTTTCTGTGTGTGTGTATGTGTGTGGTTGGAATTTGTTAGGCTGTTGTGTGTGTGCCTGTATGTAAACACATCCACATGTTGTATTTTGCGAAGGCTGTCTGTCTGTCTATCTATCTATCTATCTATCTATCTATCTATCTATCTATCTATCTATCTATCTATCTATCTATCTATCTATCTATCTATCTGTATGTCTGTCTGTCTGTCTGTCTGTCTGTCTCTGTCTGGCTGTCTCGCTATCTATCTATCTATCTATCTATCTATCTATCTATCTATCTATCTATCTATCTATCTATCTACGTACGTACCTAACTACCTGTTTGAACTCATCCAGTTGACTTTACTCTGGAGTTTCCACAACTTCAAGATGGCTCGTCGGATGTAGTTTACGTCCAGTCGATTCTGCTTTCAACTCTCCTTCGAGGTCGACAAAATAAGTGCCAGACAAATTACTGGGTCGATATAATCGACAAAAATTATCTTAAAGGCAGTACTCCAGCATGACCACTTTCCCATGACTGCTTACTACTGAAAGAATAAAATAATAAATAGTTATATAGTCAATTAGATCCACCCAATTGCTTCACTGGTACCTTATTTGATCAACTCCAAAGTTCCTTCCAGGATTTGAACTAAGGTAGATAGATTGACGTAATTGAAGCTAATATACCCAAGGTTTAGCCCCCTGCTGTTTCCTCGCTGTTTCCAGTGAAATCTGTAGCCACAGATATTGATAAAGATATTGAAAATTAAGCTCGGATTAAGAGTATAATTTGAAAGTAGATTCAAGGCGTAAACTCAGAAGACACGTAAACACTTATTTCGTCCTGACATCGTTTTCTGGGAAGAAAAATTAAAAACTGTCAAAAAAAAAATAAAAGATAAAAATAAAACGGTAAAAAAAAAACCTGCAATACTGTGCAATTTAACTTTCTGCTTGATTTTAATGTGGTAAAATAACAAGAAAATGAATATAAATAGAAGACACATGCGTCTTATGAAAACAAAAGTAAAGAAAGCAACCCAGGGTTGCTCGGTGGGGGTGCGTATTACAACTGCTACAAACATATGTAGGACTACATACATACGTACATACATACGTACATACATATATATATATATACATATGTATGTATGTGTATATATATATATATATATATATATATATGTATACATACATATATATATATGTGTATGTATACAAATATGCATGTGCGCACGCGCGTGTGGGCGTGTGTAGTTATGTATGTATGTGCTGATTTAGGGTTATGAATCCGAAAGTTTTGATACCGATTATTCAATCATTAATTCTGCACTTTTCAGTTTTCGATCTATTGTTCGATGAAGCATCAACATACCGATTCCAGATTATTTATGCTGGTTGTAGGCCTATATGTCCAAAGTATCCAAATGCTGTTTAAATAGGAATATCATGTAGTTGAGCACATAACTCTGGTGGCCATCGACTCATAGATAAAATTTGAACTAGGGATAGTAATATTCAGAACGGCTACCATCCTGGATGGTACTTTTTACTCTCTTTTACTCTTTTACTTGTTTCAGTCATTTGACTGCGGCCATGCTGGAGCATCGCCTTTAGTCGAGCAAATCGACCCCGGGACTTATTCTTTGTAAGCCCAGTACTTATTCTATCGGTCTCTTTTTGCCGAACCGCTAAGTGACGGGGACGTAAACACACCAGCATCGGTTGTCAAGCAATGCTAGGGGGACGAACACACAAACACATACACACACATACACATATACATATATATATACATATATACGACAGGCTTCTTTCAGTTTCCGTCTACCAAATCCACTCACAAGACTTTGGTCGGCCCGAGGCTATAGTAGAAGACACTTGCTCAAGGTGCCACGCAGTGGGACTGAACCAGGAACCATGTGGTTGGTAAGCAAGCTACTTACCACACAGCCACTCCTGCGCCTTCATTTATCAACATCAGAAGGATGAAAGACTAAGTTGAGCTTCGTAGGATTCAAACACACACACTGAGATCAGGAACTGTATCATTAAATATTCTCCACACTTTGCTATACTCTACTTTTCAGCAAATCTCCTAATTGGAGAGTAACAGCTGTTTTTTTTCACCTTTTTCTATTATACCAAGTGGAAACTTGTAGAAGCTGATGGAGGCCTGATGGAAGAGTAAACCGTTTAATGCCATTCTTTTGATCTTGTCCATCATATGTCCTTCGCCATAACTCCTAGATGCAAGACAACAACTGCTTACCCTTTCCAGCCAAAGGAAGACGATCTTTATGATGGACTGAGCTGCTAACCCTGACCGTCCGACTCATATGACTGTTTGATATCATGCATACAAAACGGTTTCATCAAGCCTACCTGACGACACGACCATGTCAGTAGAGTTGATTACGAATCTACAACGTCCTTCTTTGGCACTACAAGGGGATAGATTTCTGCAAGCTGTCCATAGTATTCGGGTGGAGGGTGTTCAGTTGACCTTCGTTGACCTCTAGGATCTTCTCAAGAACGTTGACTCACTTGCCTAACCACTAATCTTCTATAGAATAAAAGGTGAGACCACCGTTGGCTCATCACCCGAGTGAAAGAAAATGTCGAGTGCTTGACGATATTCAAGATATTAAGCGGCTAATTTGGTCTTTTCTTAATGCATGATTGGAACTCTGGCGAATACACGAACCGAAGAAAAAATATTGCGCCACAAATAACGACCCCCATCTACTCGCCACTCAATTTTATCTGTTGGCGTCACAATGTCGGCGTTTGACTTCGTATCATCAGCTGCAACATAGTGAAAAGAGGCTGTTGGTAATAGATAAAACTTCTGACTAGTTGATCAATTACCTTCCACAAAAAGCGAAAGAGTTGACATTCCACCCTGACAAGATGAAGACTAGGACAGCTACGATGATAAGGGGGTAATAAACCACGGAGACAATGTTCGCGTTCGTCACTCCTGTTCCACCTGAAATAATTACTGTTATTCTTATTGCTTTCAATGTCACTTGATGCAACGAACCTCCTTGTATTCTCGCTACTTGTATCTATTTCAGTGGTTCGCAAACTTTTTTCAGGCTGCCACCCCTTGATTCTAAGGTTACATTCTTAGTGCTCCCCCAACTACTCACCATCACAGACATAAACCATTTTCTGCAGCAAATTCAAGACAACAGTATTTCACACACACACACACACAATAAATGCGCTTTTTTTAAAGCCTAGCCAGGCTCATGGGCCTGGTTTCCCGGTTTCTATGGCGTATGTGTTCCCTAGCTGGACGGGACGCCAGTCCATCGCAGCGTTACTCATTTTTGCCTGCTGAGTGGACTGGAGCAACGTGAAATGAAGTGTTTTTGCTCAAGAACACAACGCGTCACCCGGTCTAGGAACCGAAACCACTATCTTACCATCATGATGCTGATACCCTAACCACTAAGCCACGCGCCTCCACTTCGCAACTAAATCTAATTAACCCTTTATTTTGTTTGTTTTTCTTACATCCATTGCCTCGTTTTGGCCACCCCAATATCGCCCCATTTTTCTTCAACATCCCGCTAGATATTTCTACTGCCCCTGGGAGGGGACGCACAGCTCACTCTGAGAACCACTGGTCTATTCTATTCTCCTTTTTCAGCCTTCACCCAACATCTATGACCAAATATGCTCCAATCTTGACCCGCTCATCTTATTGTTTTTTACTAACAGAGTAGTATTTCTAACTACATTTTCAGATGTGACTTTCATTTAATCCTTAAGAACGGCAGGGTGCAGTTTGTGAATAGTTATTTTTTAATTAATTAAATTTACAAATATTGAATTATTTATAATTTCCTATAATCATATACTTCATCTTGTTTTTTTTTGTGTGTTTATTTGTTAACTTCTAGACTTTTATTTTATGCTTATGTTTATTTCGTTCAAATTCTCTTATTTAATTTTTTTCTTGATACTGCACTAATTGCTGTGTCTGGGTGTTTTGCTGTTTTTGTCATTATAACATCGCCGCCATTGTCGTTACCATTGCCTGTCCTTGTGGCTGCAGCAGCAACAGCATTGTTACTACTACTACTACTACTACTACTACTACTACTACTGCCATTCTTATTAGTAGTAGTAGCTATTGTATCGTTAGTGAAATATGGTGGTTAGAAGTGGTGGCGGTGGTAATCGTGGTGGTGGTGGTAGTGGTGGCAGTGGTGGTGGTGGTGGTGGTGGTGGTTGTGGTGGTTGTGGTGGTGGTGGTGGTGGTGGTGATAGTGGTGGTGGTGGTGGTGGTGCTACTGCTTTTGATAATGGTTCTGATGCTCGTTTTTTGTTCAAATGAAACTGCGTTTCCCACGTGACACCGTATCCATTCCGAAAAGAAATACAAATTGTCCCTGTGCCAAATTTGCCCGAGGCACAGCCCTTATGGCTAAGTCCACCATCGCTCATTTTGAAACCATCTTGCCACTTTAATTGGAATTGCAGCATTGAACTTCTGTTTGGGTGTCTACAGTACAACTTGTTCCTTGTTGTGGTGGAGGCTTGATTTGCACTTGGTTCAAATATGCCCTGGGGGTGGCTTCGCTATTCATTTCTTTCTCTCCGGGACCGGTAAGATAAAGTGCACGTCAAACATTTGGATCGATGATGTCAAATAAACCCTTCCTCAATTCCAGGCCTGAGGCAGCGAGCTGGCAGAAACAGTACGCTGGGCGAAATGCTTAGCGGTATTTTGTCTGTCGTTACGTTCTGAGTTCAAATTCCGCCGAGGTCGACTTTGCCTTTCGTCCTTTCGGGGTCGATAAATTAAGTACCAGTTACGCACTGGGGTCGATGTAATCGACTTAATCCGTTTGTCTGTCCTTGTTTGTCCCCTCTATGTTTAGCCCCTTGTGGGTAGTAAAGAAATAGGTTTTCGTCTGCCGCTACGTTCTGAGTTCAAATTTCGCCGAGGTCGACTTTGCTTTATATCCTTTCGGGGTCGATTAAATAAGTAGAAGTTATGCACTGGGGTCGATATAATCGACTTAATCTGTTTGTCCTCTCTGTGTTTAGCCCCTTGTGGGTAGTAAAGAAACAGGTATTTCGTCTGTGTTTACGTTCTGGGTTCAAATTTCATCCTTTCGGGGTCAATAAATTAAGTTGCGTACTGGGGTCGATCTAATCGACTGGCTCCCTCCCCCAAAATTTCGGGCTGTGTGCCTAGAGTACAAGAGAGTCGTTAGTACGCCTGGCAAAATGCTTAGCGGCATTTCGCTCGTCTTTACGCTCTGTGTTCAAATTCCGCCGAGGTCGACTTCGCCTTTCATCCTTTCGGGGGGGGGGCGATAAAATAAGTACCAGTTGAGTACTGGAGTCGATGTAATTGACTGGCTCCCTCCCCACAAAATCTAGGCCTTGTGGCTATAGTAGAAAGGATTAGCTAGCAGGAACGTTAGTACGCCGGGCGAAATGCTTGGCGGCATTTCGCCTGCCTTTATGCTCGTGTTCAAATTCCGCCGAGGTCGACTTTGCCATTCATCTTTAGGGGCTCGATAAATTAAGTACCAGT
>NC_043002.1:69783087-69798087 GCF_006345805.1 Octopus sinensis
TACGTCTGAAGTTACACATGATACTATTTTTTTCCTTCTTTTCTCTGTGGAGTTACTATTGGTGGTCCTGTTTCTTCTTCCTCCTGTAATCGTGCATTCATTTTCCTTTTGTATATATTGTACTTCTAATTCTAAATATTACTACCATTCCTTTTTCTACTGCCATCACTTATCTCCCCTACCAAGTACACACAGAAATACCCACATAGCTAGATTGGCGTTCATACAAGCAAGGTGGGATAAACATCCATTTGTGATTCATCTACTAAAGCAGTTTCGTCTGATGAACTGAATCAATGATGATGATCAACCGGATGCCGATGGATAATGCGGAATATACTATTCCCATCCCAAGGATACGAACTCTGAGGTTAAAGTCATGTGGTTTGTGGAAATCGCGTAGTGATGTATTACATATTTATAAATTCCATCCAAGAGTTATATATATATATATAGACCAAAAATTTTACTAATCCCACCGAATGCAATTTTTCAAAGTAAGACATTTAAAATATGGACTTGTATCACCTGTGATTTCATACCTCTGTATTCATCAGCAAGCCTGGACGTATCATAAATAAACGACCCTACCTCGTCTAAGCCGAGCAGCTAACTGATCAACATCAACGAAGCACATGGGTGAGTTTACATATATTACATCCGGTAAATGGCAGACTTTTACGAATTGCATTTCGGGAAAGGAAAAGTTTTTTCGGAATAAAAATTTAGCAATTAAGGACAACTTCTTAATAAGGAAAACTTAACAAGAAATTATCGGGTAGATAGCGTGAAAGACCTCATAAGAGAAAAAATTTCGAAAATAATTCTTTCTTATTGAACATATTAATTTATATATAGAGGGCATTATTATACATACATGCCACACGCTAAGAGGGACAAAATTAGTCATTTCTACCAAAAATTTTACTAATCCCACCGAATGAAAAATTGCATTCGGTGGGATTAGTAAAATTTTTGGTAGAAATGACTAATTTTGTCCCTCTTAGCGTGTGGCATGTATGTATAATAATGCCCTCTCTCTCTCTCTCTCTATATATATATATATTATATATATAAAGACAAAGAGAAGGAGAAAAAACAGTTAATGCCAAACTCCAACGCGTTGAATGGTCGTTGTTTTTAAAGTATAAAATAATATAAAATCAGACTTTTCTCCTTGGTACGAAAATGATGTAAGGCGGGCGAAATAAATGAAGTCTATTTTATTAGTTACTGTGGTCAATACAAAACTTGTTTCACGATTAATGTACAAACTAAATAAAGCAATTTTTATTGTATATATCATATTTTAAGAAAAGAATATAAATAACTATAAAATATATTTACCTTCATTTATCTACTTTTGTTCTTTCTGGTTGCAGGCTGTGATTTGAAGAAAATTCAACCGTGATTTCTAGCATGCTGAGCGACCGCATGGAGGTTCCTTCTCCACTCGGGTCGATGTTTGATCAGTCAACATAACTGTCGGTGAGAATCGGATTAGACACCATGTATATGCATATATACATACATGCATACATATATATATATATATATACATGCATACATACATATATACATACATACATATACACAAGCTTGCATTCACATACACACATATAAGCACAAACGCACATTCAAATATATACACACGCATAATTACATGCTTACATAATCCAATCTAAACCTCCAGTAATTTCATTGTGTTCTTTAAGTCACTTTTTCCAAAATAATACAAGTCTTGCTGACCTGCATTCGGTTTCATATGCTGCATGCCATGCATACATACATACATACATACATACATACATACATACATACATACATACATACATACATACATACATTTATATATATACATGCATGCACACACGCATGTATGCTCCATCTCCCCACGCCAAATCTCAAGGAAACATACATATACAACGTACATACATATATATGCATGCATACATGCACATTGCCATACATACGTACATACATGTATAGATTCATACATACATACATATATATATATATATACATATATATATATATATATATATATATATATATATATATATATATATATATATATATACACATATATATATATATATATATATATATGTACACATACATACACACACAAACACCCCCACACACATACACTCATTATATCTGAATTTGTTTCTTAAGTATTTTAATATGAAACTGTTTGAAGTAACATATGTCGCTGTACTTCAGGATTTAGTGAGGGTCCCGCTGTTATCAAACATATGCTCTTTTATTTCACTTCTAGTTTTATTGTCAACTAATTTGCGATGAATGTTTCGTCACGTTACTGCGACTTTTTCACTACTTTCTAATTCTCCACTATTTTCGACTAGAATTTTGGGATTTGTTGGTCATTTAGAAGTTTTCAAGATATAGGCGCGGGTGTAGCTGTGTGGTAAGAAACTTGCTACTCAGCCACATGGTGTACGGTTCGGTCCCACTGTGTGATACCTTGGCTAAATGTCTTCTACTAAAGCCTCGGGCCGATCAAAACCATGGGAATGGATTTGGTAGTCGGAAACTGAAATAAGCCGTCGTATATATATATATGTGTGTGTGTGTGTGTGTGTGTGTGTGTGTGTGTGTGTGTCTGTGTGTGATGGGAGTGCGTGTGTGTTTTTGTATTTCTGTTTGTTCCCCTTCATCACCGCTTGAAAACCGGTGCAGGTGTGTTTACGTCCTCGTAACTTAACGGTTCGGAAAAAGAGCCCAGTAGAGTAAGTACTGGGGTCGATACATTCGGCTAAAATTTTAGGGCGGTGCCTCAGCATGGCCGCAATCACATAACTGAAACAAAACAAAAGATATACTTGATGAAACCGGGAAATGTTTCAAATCACTTTTTGTCTTTTAAGAAAAGGAAGACATCTTAGATTTGTATCTCTAGATGTTAGTAAGAAACTCTAAGGAGAGTTGAACAGTAGATCTTCAGAGAAGTCCATCTCATGCAAATATTTTAGTCCTTATCTCCTCACACTCAAAGCAGTAGGCCACACCCAGCTCATGACTCCTGGGTACCCCTCTGCTACCACATTCTGTGCTACTGTCTGTATTGCAACCATCTCTCTGGATGATTACGGTATCACAGAGCCAAGGTACTTTGGATGTTATAACAAGTTTAGTCCAAGATGCTAGTTGCCTGTAAAGTAATTTATATCTTCTGAAATGAATTACACTTGCAACTAATTAGATGGATTATTTGTGGAAAGTTGTGAAAATTTTGATGCATATCTGGAAAGTGGTAAAGAAGAAATGTCGTGAAGATCATTAGTGATGAATGTCACAATGTCAAAATAAAATCATGGATCGACAATTCAGCATTGGTCCATGTCATTGAGGATTCTGGACAATTTGGGAGATTAAATGATTTTAAGAGTAACAAACTTCTCTAAGAAAATATCAGGTCATGTTATTTGAAAAGAAGATCGATACCAAAAGCCATCAAACCATAAAATATAATGTAGCTGAGCAAATTAATTATTGTATGTCTTTTACAAAATTTTCCATTTCGAGACAGAACTGAGCCTCTCTTTTCTATTGTTATGCGAAAAGCTGATGGAAACCTCAGATTATGCAGAGTCTATAAACTGGAATTAAACGGCAGGGGTATAGGACAAAATTCACGGCAATAAATATTCTAAGGTTCTAGGGTTTAATGTGAGAGAGATTTAATAAAATATTGATTTCAAATTTGGGTACAAGACCAGCAGTTTTGGAGAGGGGCGAGTACTTTATTTTATCGACCATAATCTGATGAAAGGCAAATTCGACCTCAACTGAATTTGAACTCAAAACGTAAGGACGGGTGAAATACCGCTAAGCATTTTGCTTGGCGTGCTAACGATTCTGCCAGCTCGCTGTCTTAGACTTAATAAATATTAAGTTCAAACGACCTTCCAAACTTGTAGTATTTAGGCGAGAGCTTTGACACAACGGTCGACATGTCCCAGACCAGCTCAAATGATTACGAGTTCGGGTTACATTAGAAGTCACATTCTTTTAAACACCTTTTAAAAGTATCAAATTAGTCACTACTGAAAATCAGCTACAAATGTAAAAATTTAAAAATATATATATCAAGTCATCCCATAAGTTCTGTCCGAACTTTGAATAAAGAAAACAAGTGATCAAATGTTATATTTAATTGGAATTTAATCATTAATGTACTTTCCCTGATTATCTATCACTTCTTTCCATCTATTTACAAGCTTTTTAATCCCATCAATGTAAAGCGCTTTTGATTTCAAAGCGAAGAACTCTGAAATATCAGTTTCCACCTCCTCCTGACTTACGAAAGTTATGTCCCCCAAATGATTCTGTAAACTACGAAGGAGCAAGGTCGGGAGAATAAGGTGGATGAGGAATTTTTTTTCCAGCCAAGCTCTTCGATTTTCAGTGATGCGATCTTCGCAGTGTGGGGTCGCGCATTGTCCTGATGAAACATCACTCCTTTTTGATTCACTAAAGCAGGACTTCTTTTCTTCAAAGCTTGGTTCAAAAGCTCTAATTGCTGACAGTAGACTTGAGCATTGATTGTTGCATTAGGTGGTAACAATTCAAAGTGTTACTCCTTTGCAATCCCACCAGTTAGAGAGAAGAACCTGTTTTTCCATGAAGTTCCCTTCTCGGTTGTGGTTGACCCTTTTCCCTTTTACCAAGCCACTACTGTTTACAACGTTTAACATTTCGATAGAAGATCCATTTTTCGTCATCAGTCACAAGTCTATCCAAAAAGGGTGAAATGAGTTCACGAGAATGGAGGGAAGGGCAGATGTCAACTCTGAATTTGCGGTTGCTTTCGGACAATTCATGAGGCACCCATTTTCCAAGTTTAGGAACCTTTCCAAGTTGATGAAGATGACGATGAACAGTTGTATAGTTTGAACTAAGCTTTATTCCAATTCTTCAACCGATAATGCAGAATTTTCTTCAAGTAATGCCTCAATGAGCTTATCATCAAACTTAAATGGACCTACTGTTCGATCTTCATTTTCAAGCCTGAAATCTCCACTTCTGAATTTTGCAACCCATCTTCTGCAAGTTCTTTCATTCAAACATTCTTTCCCATATACTGAATGTATGTTTCGAGTCGCTTCGGCTGCAGCGTTTCCTTTTTTGTACTCATAAAGCATTATGTGCCTCAAATGCTCTTTGGATATTCCATATTAGAAAGTTTTTTTTAATCAAAGAAATTTTAATTCTATTATTCTGTAAAATAATATTTAATTAGTTTAAATGTACACAAATGCATAAAAATAATTTTTAATTCCATTAGACATTCTAAAATATTATCAAATTTAATTATATTTTTAAAAAGGTAAAATCGGACAGAACTTATGGGATGACCTGATATTCACAACAATTATAACGTGGAAGGCACATACAAACCATTAAAACACCCACACAAAATCTGTTGACTTCATTTACAAATTTATTATTGGGTGTCGAAATTTTTATCGCAGCAATCACGACCTGGCCACTCGTGTGTCAGTGACACGAAACTTTTAATCCCAAATAATAAGTGTTTAAGTGAAGATATCAATCCTTGTGCGTTCTTCAGTGACTAATAAGTGTCTTCCACGCTCTAATTGTCTTATAACTGCTAGGTTACTGAGGCGGAAATACATCAACACAGGTTGTCAAGCGGTGGCGGAGGACAAACACGGGCACAAAGACACACACACACACACGCACACACACACACACACACACACACACACACACACACACACACACACACACACACACACACACACACATACACACACACACACACACAAACACACAAACACAAACACAAACACAAACACACACACACACAAATATCTATGATGGGCTTCTTTCAGTTTCCGTCTACGAAATCTACTCACAAGGCTCTGGTCGGTCCGAGGCTATAGAAGACACTTGCTCAAGGTGTCACGCAGTGGGACTGAACCTGGAACCATGTGGTTCGAAAGTAAACTTCTTACCTCACCGTTACGCCTGTACCTAAATGTTTGAAAATTAGGATATATGTGGTTATCGTCACTGTCTACAATTTTGTTCCAATTGTCTTCAAATTTGGTATATCGATTAAGTTTTGTATACTAATTATGAAAATGAAATTAATCTCCCCCATAAATTCATAATTAAAAAGTTATTAGCCTTTAAATTTTGCCAAATTTGGGTATTTTAGCCAATCAGAAGCGAGTATTTTACACATCACCGTGAAATTCTGTTAGCATGATAAGCAAAGAAGCACCACGAGTTTTGTAGATAATTGCAAAAAACTCTGTTTCCATAGTAACCAAAGAAGCTGCTCATGCGCACAAGGAGTGTAGCCACCACGTGTTCTATAATTGTTTGTTTTCATAACATTAGGAATTCGATTCTAGAACGTTCTTCACTGTTTACTGTAGCCCGTTTAATGTTTTGACATGCCGGTGGCCCCATCTTTTCTCGCTGCTGTGACAGATGATGGAAGAGGCAGCGGACGCGCTGTTTTCTGATTGGCTGAAAATTCTGAAAATTATCAAACTTTAAACACCTGTAACAGTTTCGCAAATTTTTTCTGGAATAAATGAATGACAAATTCGAATTCAGCGTCAAAAATTACATCTATATTATACATTTTATTATTATTTATTTATGCGCCCTTTTCAAGCCTAGCCAGGCTCATGGGCCCGGTTTCCCGGTTTCTGTGGTCCCAGCTGGACGGGACGCCAAACCATCGCAGCGTTACTCAAGAAACAGGAAGAGAGAGTGGGAGAAAGCTGGGGCGAAAGAGTACAACAGGGGTCGCTACAACCCCCTGCCGGAGACTCGTGGAGCTTATAAGTGTTTTCGCTCAATAAACACACACAACGCCCGGTCTGGGAATTGAAACCGCGATCCTCCGACCGCAAGTCCGCTGCTCTAACCACTGAGCCAGTGCGCCTCAACGCATATGATACATTAGAAGATAATTTTCTTAGAGATTTCGACATGCAGTGAGGAAAACCACAAAGATCCAAGAATTATTTCAATTAAGGTTTTCATCATTTTCATTTCTATTTCCTTCGGAAGCGTTTAAGAAGAAGAGTGGAGTGGGTAAATACGTATGTATCTTTAGTTGAGGTAGATTTAGCTGCTATGAACGACTGCTACGCGATGAGTTTTTTGACAAGCTAAAGCGAATTTATTTTGATGGATACTGTAGCTAGTATATTGTGGTATGTATTAATCTGTGTTAAATATAAATACACAATTTAATTTCGATGGCGATTTTAAGACGAGAAATCCAACTGAATTACAAAAAACAAAAACAACAAAAAAACATTGTTTTTCATATCGAACCAGAAGAATTGAAATTTAGATGTGAAGTTTAAGATATAAATTAAACACTTGAGACATATTTAATCACAGGTCTATTTATTAATGGTATAAATTCACCTCGAATCAACGCGACAAAGAAGGTCCCTGCGGTACTGCTCAACAAGTTTCTCTCAAATCACATTCAACCAACAGCATTGTACAGTTTGCTAAGTAGGTATTGTACAAAGAAGTATGGAGTAATCCTTCAGTTTAATGTTGAATTGATTTTATATGTAATATGACATAAAGGCGGCGAGCTGGCAGAAACGTTAGCACGCTGGGCGAAATGCGTAGCCGTATTTCGTCTGCCGTTACGTTCTGAGTTCAAATTCCGCCGAGGTCGACTTTGCCTTTCATCCTTTCGGGGTCGATAAATTAAGTACCAGTTACGCACTGGGGTCGATATAATCGACTTAATCCGTTTGTCTGTCCTTGTTTGTCTTCTCTGTGTTTAGCCCCTTGTGGGTAGTAAAGAAATAGGTATTTCGTCTGTTTTTACGTTCTGAGTTCAAATTCCGCCGATATTGACTTTGCCTTTCATCCTTTCAGGGTCGATAAACTAAGTACCAGTTGCATACTGGGGCCGATCTAATCGACTGGTCCCCTCCTCTCAAATTTCGGGCCTTGTGCCTGTAGTAGAACAGATATGTAATGTGACTTAAAAACGAACACTAATATACGATAAATGTAAGGCGAGCTGGCAGAATCGTTTGCACGCCGGGCAGCGAAATTTTTTTCCCACGAGAATTCCGGACCCCAGTTATGAACTCATTTGCATACAGCCAATAAGAGTTCAACTACCACGAAAATACTCTGATTGAGCTCAGAGGAAAATGTACGTTAAAGCAAAATGCAATTATTCTAAACGGGATAGTGGCGACAAATGTGAAATTTAGTGTATAAAGTGAATGGAGAGCTGCTCACCAATGGTGCCATAAGTGTTACTAATTTGCGTAATTTATAAGAAAATGTAGTTTTCTAATCTTTTGACTGACTTTGCACATTCCTAATTTGAAATGTTGGAGTTGATCTGGAAACATCCTAATCAAATATGGTGTTGAGTCGTATTGCGTCCTCCTTGAATATATCAATGGGTACCTGCAGTATCACTAATCTCAGTCTGAGCATAAGTACCTAATGTTAGCTCCATATAGAGATGGTGCTCAATTGATCCATGAGGATGGTGGTGGGGCATGTAGTGCTTATGTGAGGCCTGCTATGCTGTACTCACAAAGTAGCTTACACAATTCTATGCCTAACCGGCTGTACTATAGTTGTACACTGTATGTGGATTTTCAAGGTGAGCTCTGATTAGCTGTATGCAAATGAGTTCATTACTGGGGTCCTGAACTCTCGTGGGTAAAAATGTTTCGCTGCTGGCAAAATGCTTGGCGGTATTCTTTCCGACTTTACTTTCTGCGTTCATATGACGCCGGGGATCGATTAGAATAAGTACCAGTTGATGACTGGGGTCGATATATAGTAATCCCTCGACTATTGCGGGTGTTACGTTCCAAAACCTCCCACAGAAATAATTAAAATCTAAAATAATATAAATACGTATCGGCCGCAGAAACCCGCAATATACTGAGAAGGCCGCGATATAAATTTACATATATTAGCCAGAAAAATCCGCGATGTACTGAGCGCGCGATAGGTGGACCACGATATGGCGAGGGATTACTGTAATGGACAAACCCCTTACACCGAAATTGTTGGCCTTGTGCCGAAATTTGAAACCAGTATAAAATAAACGAACATACATATCTACATGCATGCATACACACACCCTCTCTCCCTTTCTCTCTCTCTTTTCTCTCTCTCTTTTCTCTCTCTCTCCCTCCCTCCCTCCCTCTCTTTCTCTGTCTTGTGTATAAACTAGGACAGATTCACTCGGATATAATGCCATTTTCTAAAGATGGCTAAGATAATACAGTTCATCCAGATCATATGACTGATATAAACGTATGATTTGCTTTCTTTTTTTTAGGTTAGTGTTTCTCAACCGGTCTCAATAAGACCCTTGGGCAATGGTGGACTGACCAGGTGGCCAGCTTGCCCGATCTCAAGTGGGCACCTGCGACACGAGAATCCATATATGGGGACCCATGTCAGTTTCTAAGGGGCTCATCCCCTCAAGTTTGAGCATTCTTTATTCACTCCTGGAAGAATGCATTAATTATATCAGCCCGGCTGTGTTTGTAGACAGTTGAAAAGAATACTTTTAACGAGCAAACAAAAAAATTTAATGATTGCATTATAGTTGCGGAAGGACCCCTTAGTCTCCAGACAATCAATATTTTTAGACCCAGTCCGTCACTGCCCTTGGGGGTCCATGCAGGATTTTGGTACAATAAGGTGCTTATAGTTCTACAATACGCAAAATGCTTTTACAATTTTTTAATACAATTCCTAATATTTAATTATGAAAACACAATAGGGATTTTTTAAAGGGTAGAATGGTCATGAGGATCCACCTTAGTAAAATAGGGATCAAAGGTATCCATAGACAAAAACTGGTTGGGAAACTCTTGTTTAGACCAAGTTAGTAGTGACTGAGCAGACCTTTAGCCAAAGATGTTTCATACGTGATCATTCAAATGAATTAATACTTGTGTTAAGAATCAACACATTTTTATTTCGTTTGTCTTTATGTTCAGAGTTCAAATTCCATCGAGGTCGACTTTGCCTTTCATCCTTTCGGGGTCGATAAATTAAGTACCAGTTACGTATTGGGGTAGATCTAATCGACTGGACCCCTCCTCAAAAATTTCGGGCCTTGTTCCTAGAGTAGAAAAGAATAAACATTTGTGTTCATACTTAAGATAAGTGATGTGATAGATGTTCAGCTGTTATTTTTAACATGTCGAGCCCATATTTAGAGCATCGTTTGGTTGCTTGGTGTGACTCGGAGAGATTGTTGACACAACGGGTGGCCTGTTGTTAAAGTCCAGCTTAAAGAATTGCAAGATCGAATTACACCGAGCTTGTTATATTACACGTTGCTGTTTTTTAACATTCATTCGATGTTATCAGATTAGTCATGTTATAAATTATTCAAAACATTTCTCTGAGGTAATATGGTAAAATATCGAAGCCTTGTACCAGCTGGCCCTGTGGCGCAACGGTAGCGCGTCTGACTCCAGATCAGAAGGCTGCGTGTTCGAATCACGTCGGGGTCACATAAAATTTTGACTTTTATTACATTTTTTACAACTAAAGAACGAATCTTCATTTATTACAATTAGCTTCATTCCTTATCTAATCCTTCCTGGATTATGTGATTTTTATAACATACTAGCAGAGATAGCCGGCGTTGCCCGAGTTACATACAATTGAAGAATTAGACTTTTCTGTTATATTTTTTCTAATGAACTGGAATATCTATGTTTCGAATTTCATCAAAATTGCAGATCAGGGTTATTTCCCTCTTTACACACACCCAAAAAATTGTAATCGTGCCACATATATCCCATACTACTGATTTTTATGCGCATATTCCAAAATTCCAGTTTTACTGAACCTGTTAAAAAGATTTTGCTCCTGAAAAATGAAGGCCATGGAGCTCTAAAATGTGAGAGTTAAGACCCCTGTTGGGGGTGGGCATCTTAATGTCAACCAGAGAAGTTGAATTGTTGAAAATCTTTTTAACTTGGGTCTTATATCTATTGTTTGAATTTCTTTGAAATAGGAAATATATGTTCACTGGGTTTGTAAAAGAGAGCAAAGTTACAGGAAACCAAAAGACGAATGATCACAATAAGCAGTCAGTTACCCTACCCTAGTCGTTACCACTCCCAATGTAGGATTCCTCACCATCCAGGTGACAGGCACAGCCGTAAGATGCATTACGAATATATAGCAATTGAAAGGGCATGACCCAACTGAAATAAACATTAACAACTGTGTGACGTGAGGGCTAAGGAGAAATGAAAGTTGGAGTTTGCAAATGACCACTATACAGATATGTAACTGGACAGAATAAATTTACAATCTATAAATGTCTTTGAATAACCAGTTACACATCTGGGAAGGCCTTGAAATCAATGTTACCATCTGGGGATTATGTATGACCGAGTGATAATAAAAAGACTGAAAGGTCTGCAATCAAATAACTTTACTCAACATTTTTCAACTGAATCAGTGGAGGCAAAGATGCCTCTCATTTACTTGACAATTTATGCGCACATATGGTTGTGAAGCATGTGTCTAGTGTACCCTTATCAGACGGGTAGTCATGATGGGTGTAATGGGCTTCGTATATTTTACCCCAGTGTCACTTTGATGGTATGCGCTGCTCTCTCACTCAATAATAATAATAATAAATAATAATAATAATAATAATAATAATAATAATAATCAATTGAAGGAATTAATAAATATTTTAATGCATGGCTACGCGCGTTTCCACAAATTGCATGTTTCTTACGATCATAGTCCGTATCCCTAAGACGATTACAGTGCAGTCCATAGTATTCATTGACATCGGGTGGGTTATATTCATGTTTTCATTTCCTCAGGCGATATGGCAGTAACTTTAGGAGCGGCGGACATGCAACAGAAGGTCATTTATCAATTTTGACCGATGAAACGATTGATTGGAATATGTGGTCGGTGCTGTGTTGTTGTTGTTGTTGTTGTTATTATTATTATTATTATTATTATTATTATTATTATTATTATTATTATTATTATTATTATTATTATTCTTAAGGCCGTAAGCTGGCCGAATCGTTAGCACGCCGTGTAAAATGCTTAACGGTATTTCATCCATCTTTACGTTCCGAGTTCAAATTCCGCCGAGGTCTACTTTGTCTTTCATCCTTTCGGGGTCGATTAAATAAGTACCAGTTTCACACTGGGGTCCATGTGATCGACTTAATCTCTTCCCCCATATTTAAGACCTTGTGCCTATAGTAGAAAGGATTATTATTATTATTATTATTATTATTATTATTATTATTATTATTATTATTATTATTATTATTTCCATATTTATTGTATCTATATTATTACAATATTTATCCTACACTATGTCGGTACAGCTCGGTACAGCCCCCAAAATGTCTATTGACAGTTGGTATCTTTAATAAGCTGTAACTGGCATAATAAAATACAACCTTTCATATGCATATTCAAAAACGTTTCCCGTAAACGAATTTAAAGGATATGTACATATATACGACAGGCTTCTTTCAGTTTCTGTCTACCAAATGCACTCAAGGCTTTGGTCGGGACGGGGCAATAGTAGAAAACACTTGCCAAAAGGTATCACGCAGTGGGACTGAACCCGAAACCATATGATTGGGAAGCAAGCCTCTTACCACACAGCCACGTCTACGCCGTATTCAAAGCTTTGTGATTAATTAAACAGTGGTTAATTAATATTATGCGGCAGTCTGATGGATTAAATGTCTTACAGCATTCAGCTGTCACCCTTCTAGATTCTGAGTGCAAGGCGTGCCGAGCTTAATTTTGCTTTCTATTTTACCACATTTAATAATATTACAAACAATCCAATGATAATGGATAACTCTTCCCAGTAAAGTTGCCGACTTCATCTTAGCCTCGTTTTTTACCACATTATCTGGACGTAGTGTCTTGTCTGCGACATCATAATTAATGATACAAATAGAATAATCACCATTTGACGCAGTTTTCTGCATGTCCAGTGTGGTAAAACTTTCGGCCCGTGATCTATGATAATATTCATTTCTACTCCAATCTACTTGACATAAAGTCAAGTAGATTGGAGTAGAAATGAATATTATCATAGATCACGGGCCGAAAGTTTTACCACACTGGACATGCAGAAAACTGCGTCAAATGGTGATTTGAATAAAAAATTATTAGTTTCAAATCTAAATTATTTCGTAGAATATATATCGTTACCCTGTGTTCAAAGTCGAAGCCCGATTAGAAATATGATTAACACCGTCCCCGATTAGTGAAAGCATTGTAACTAAGAGTTTATTTTGTTATCTCATCAATCAAAAAGAAGCAAATGAATCCATATAGTAAAAGATGTGATATATTTCCCCTTCACTTTATCTATACATAACAAGCCAAGCGAAAGTCTGCGTGAGATTTTTTCCATCATTATGCGTCCTAATAGATGTAAACGATACTGAATAGAATTGCAGTTGAAATGTGTCGGTTTTTCCCTCCAGCATTGTCTTCTCACGAACCATATGCATTCATTTGGGCAATATCTATCTCCTTTTACACTCTATGGACTGAATACATTGTGTGGATGAGTTTTCTCACAAAATTCTGCATGTAGATTTTGCTAACACTTCAGTTTTTTTTTTCATTTCTTGTTTAAAAAAATATGACTGACCGCTGTATCCACTTACTTTGGCATTCATCATGAATAGGGTTTCATCTGGTCCACGAGATCTAATATTTGACCCGATGGAGATTTATCTCGAATTTTCGTCAGATCAGAGAACCAGGAGAGACCCTCTAGTTGATCAGAGTCATTTCTATGAGATATATATATAATAAATATCACACGACACAGTATCTAATAGCAATTGATACCCGCTAAAACTTATCTAAAAGGTGTTATATGAGGGTGGGCGGAAAGTTTATAGGCTGACTATGAAGGAATGGTAAACACATTTTATAGAAAAATAAAAATTCCAATAAAAACATATGACCCCGACGTGATTCGAACACGCAGCCTTCTGATCTGGAGTCAGACGCGCTACCGTTGCGCCACAGGGCCAATTGTTGTTCTATGAGCACTATTTTTCATTATCATCTCTACTGAAATCTCAACCACTATGTTTGACTTTAATTATGCTATAGCTGATTTATAGCTCCATTGTTAATCTGTCCACATTGAATCAATGTTTATTGGAACAGTTGCAACCTTTAAGCAATTCAAACGCGCTGTGCTTTAAGCTGAAGTTTAAAAGAACTATTGTTGTTTAAGTGGACATTCTAAGGAAAATCATACGACCCAAGGAGGGGAAAACTGATACGTTAGAAACGGAAACCACCCACGAATCAATTTCGGTGTATCTATATTTGCATTTTACTTCAGAACACATGTATCTGTTGAAATCCCCCTTTTTATTACAATTCAGTAAAATTGTTCTTACCAGACAGGGAATAAAATTTCCAGTCACTATTCAGAGGCGCATAGCTTAGTGGTTAGGGTGTTCGACTCATGATCGTAAGAATGTGGTTTTGATTCCTGGACCGAGTGACGAGTTGTGTCTTTGAGCAAAACACTTCATTTCACTTTGCCCCAGTTCGCTCAGCTGGTAAAACTTAGTAGACCTGCAACGGACAGGCGTCCCGTCCAGGAGGTAATACATGCGCCAGAGAAATCGGGAAGCTGATCCTATGCACCTTATGGAGTAATGTGTACTGACCATTTGGATTTCAGATAAAACTCGATCAAACACGTTGGTGTTGCCTTGGCGGACGTTTGCGCTCTATGAGTGCTCTTATTATTATTATTATTATTATTATTATTATATTATTATTATTGTTATTATTATTATACGTCAAATTATGTCAACGTTGTCTTGGCCTTTCATTCTTTCAGTGTCGATGAAATAAATACGAGCAATGGGGTCAGTGCAATCAACTTTCGCCCTTCCCCAAAATTCCAGGCCT
>NC_043002.1:69803087-69810587 GCF_006345805.1 Octopus sinensis
TCTTGTCATTTGATATGTTAACACTCTTAACTATTGAATTTTTGCAAGCTGGATTTTTGACTTACTCTTTTATACAGTTGCATATTACTAAATCATCTAGTGAATACTTTCAGGATTTTATTATTCATGCCTTTATCTTTTATCACTGTTTCAGCTTAAATGTAATATCTATGCTTCTATAAGGAAATAATAAGAACGAAACATATACAGATTTCTCTCCTGTGTTTGTCTCTGAGATAATTAAAATAACATTAACCTTTGGTTGATATATTTTTCTTAAAAACAATTAGTTTTAATTAGCTTTTTAACACTCCCTACATTAACTATGTTAACACTAACTTAACTAATTATATACTTTAAGCAGTGAGAGTTTTGTACTGAATGACAACAGTTATACATCCAGCTACATGCATCTCATGATTTTTTTTCAATAAATACAATTAACCGAACTTTTTAAAGACACATTTGCTTGCAAACAATTTTTTTTAGTAACTTTCTATCTAAGAAACTTTCAAGTGGATTTACCTTTTTTGTCGTAGAACTTATCTTAATCACAGCACTCTTTAGTTATCGCCGATTTAGGCAGAAATAGCTTCTCAATTGTATTCCAGTTGTATTCCATAGCAACTGGCTGATAGAATCACCTTGTAACATTCATAAGGAGACTGTTGTTTTAAATAATCTCCAACTATTATTTCAGCAGGAGATATTTGTTTTTAGCTGTTTCTGGGTGTTATGAATATATCAATGTCATTTTAAGAAAGATATTGGTTGTCGGGAATAATCTCTGGAGCTGAGTATTAGGGCCACCATGCTATTGTTAACGACGTTTTGATGTTATAAATAGTGTCCATGTTTCTGTTAACAGTATCTAAGTGTTATTGCAGCTACGTTAATTTTAGTAAGAGTTCGATGTTGTAAAGTCATTATATTATATAAAACAAGAGTTATAAATGTTGTGCCTGTGATCTTCAGCACATGACAGGTGTTAGAGAGAGCCTCTATATTTTTGTAGCAACAGCAATTGCTGCTAAATCAATATTGAAGTTATTTATAGCAGGAGCTGGTTGTTTATGAATAGTCTCAGTATTTTTTTTCAAGAAGGGATGGGAGTAGTAATTATAAAATGTGTTATATTTCTCAGGAGTTAGAATGTCATAAATAGACTGTATGTTATTGTTAACATGAACCCACTGTATTAAATAGTCATTCTGTTATCTTTAGCAGACAGATGTTATATATAACCTGTTAATAAGAAATGAATGTTAGAAGTAGTCTACATGTTATCGTTAACAAGTGTTGGGTGTTAGAAATATAGTCGCCATGTTAACAAGAGCTGGCTGAGAGATGTAGTCTCCATTTTATTGTTAACAAAATTTTTGTATTAAAATCTGTAAATGTAGAATCAGCCGGCAACTATTTGTGAACGACGTAGAACTGTTAAGCTCGTCAGAAATTGATCTTCAGGGCGCACTAGATTGGTTCGTTGCCAAGTATTGTGAAGAAGGAATGAAAACAGTTGTTTTCAGATAATGGCCTTCTTGAGAAAGTCTTCCAAGTGCATTTTGCATGCTATTTAAGCGACACTGAAGCAGGTGGAAATGTTCAGATGTCTCAGGGTTTTTTGCAAGAGTGTTAGAAGGTAGGGGCTGGATTGAATGTAAGAATTTCTGGCTCTGATGCTACAATACGCCGGTTTCTGCTCTTGCTCATCAAAAGAAAGGTGGTAAATGAAAAAGTTGCTATCTTTAATTCTGTTTCTTAGCGATCATCAATAAAAGTGGTTGAAATAGGCTCCTCCGAAGAGTCATAGAAGTAACATTACACGATAGGGTTCGTAGCTCGGAAATCAGCTGGGTGTCACTTGAGGTCGGGCTACTGCATCTTTGCATTGCGAGCTCACAGCTCCGTACTACGAGTATGGGGTTAGATTAATGAAAGAAATCTAGGACAAATTTTACGGACACGATCAACAGGTAGGACACGGAGAAATAGACTCCGAGTGGGTTGGGTAGATAACATCCACAGCTTCGTTTTGTCTCGCTTACGAATCAAGCCAGAGCACTGGCTGGGATTGTTTCTGATTGAAACTTCTGTAGGCGGGTTTGAGAACACTGTTTTCCATGAACCTCTCAAGAATAGTGTGTTTGGAAGATGGATGGCAGAAGAAATTAGGTATGCATCACTTTATCTATCTTTTTAGTCTCCTATTATTATCAACAAGAGTTGGTTGTTGGAATAAGTTTCAATGTTGTTAACAAAAACAAGATGTTATAAATATCCTCCATATTATTACTCAAAGTAACCCAGTATTATTCTTTCCTATTCTAGGCACAAGGCTCAAAATTTTTGAGGAGGGGGCCAGTCGATTAGATCGACCCTAATACGCAAATGGTAATTAATTTATCAACCCCGAAAGGATGAAAGGCAAAGTCGACCTCGGCGGAATCTGAACTCAGAATGTAAAGACAGACGAAATACCGCTAAACATTTCGCCCGGCGTGCTAACGATTCTGCCAGTTCGCCACCTTAGTACTAAAGCAATATTGTAGTTAAATTATAGCAAATATTCATTATTATAAACGTTATAGTATATCAAGTCATTAGATAATGCAGACTTACACTATGTCTAGATAAACAAGGCTAAAGCAACAAATATTTAGATTCATTGTTAATATTAACATAGCTGGAAGACGGTGAGCTGGCAGAATCGTTAGTACGCCGGGCGAAATGCTTAGCGGTATTTCGTTTGCCGCTACGGTCTGAGTTCGAATTTCGCCGAGGTCGACTTTGCCTTTCATCCTTTCGGGGTCGATTAAAGAAGTACCAGTTACGCACTGGGGTCGATATAATCGACTTAATCCGTTTGTCTGTCCTTGTTTGTCCTCTCTGTGTTTAGTCCCTTGTGAGTAGAAAAGAAATAGGTATTTCGTCTGCCGTTACGTTCTGAGTTCAAATTCCGCCGAGGTCGACGTTGCCTTTCATCTTTTCGGGATCGATAAACTAAGTACCAGTTGCGTACTGGAGGTGATCTAATTGACTGGCCGCTCTACCAAAATTTCGGGCGTTATGCCTAGAGTAGAAAAGAATATTAACATAGCTGGTCGACTTTGCCTTTCATCCTTTCGGGGTCGATAAAATGAGTAGTAGTTGAGTTATGGAGATGCTATAATCGACTTACCCCCCACCTCACCGAAATTGTTGGCCTTGTACCAAAACCTGAAAGCAATATTAATATAGCTGAAGGTGGCGTGCTGGCAAAATCGTTAGCACGCCGGGCAAAATGGCAAATGTTTTCTACTGTGGCCCTGAACCGATCAATGCCTAGTGAGTGAACAAGATAGACGGAAACAGTCTATCAAATTCGCTTGTGTGTGTATGTGTATGTGTGTGTGTGTGTGTATGTGTGTGTGTGTGTGTGTGTGTATGTGTGTGTGTGTGTGCGCGCGCATGTGTGTGTGTGTGGTGGGGTTATCAGATATTAACAGGTTCCTGTCACCCAGCCATAGGTTTCAAGAACCTGGCAAAGGGCGTCAGCAGAAGAATCTCTAACCTGACTTCAAGCAAAGAGATTTTGTATGCTGTCTACTAGCACTATGAGGCTCAGGCCGCCAGCGTTTTCAAGGATAAAATTAGTTACATGCTAGACCATAACCCTTCCAAGAGAAAGCGCCGCCGGAAAGTGCTGTGGTGCACAACACCCTTCTCTTTAAGTGTTAAAACCCGAGTAGGCAAGAGTTTCCTTAGCTTAGTAGACAGGCACTTCCCCCGTACAAATAGGTTCAGCAAAATATCTAATAGGCACACTCTGAGAATTTCCTTTAGCTGTGCGCCCAATGTAAAAACTGAATTTAATCAAAACATAAAAGAAAACACACAAACGGACACGGATGTGTGCCTCATCCCCTCCTCTCACCATGCAAAGGAAATACATATAGTACTACTGAACACATTTCATTCCCACAAGAACACCAACTTTAAAGACACTGAGCAGTCGCCATATTTCATTCCATAACAGCTACCTCTGAAGAGCGCAGGGTTACATAATCGGAATGTTACCTAACACTCCGTTGAACCCCTAGTGCGAAACCGATAGGTAAGATCGACGGTAATGGATATATAATAGCGTGCACTTTGATTAATAAATCTACTTGACTAACAGATATACGAGTGCATTTTTTCTTGACTTATGGACTCTTAGACTGCTTACACATACATACGTACGTACGTACATACATACATACATACATACATACATACATACATACATACATACATACATACATACATGCATACATACATACATAGCCATAGCTGATCTGACTTCATTGTGGGCCACAATCTTGAAATTAAACACAAAGAGTGACTCTATTGTCACCGATAGAATACAATATCGCAAAGGCATATTCCAAAGAGACAGCCTCTCTGTGATGTTTATACTTTTTGTAAACCCCTTATCGTTCATGTTAAGGAAGTCTGAAGGATATCTCACTGGTTCACAAAGAAACAGAAGTACCAAAATTACACACTGTTTCTTTGTGGATGACTTAAAACTTCATGCAAAGAATATGCATGAGATGAAAAAGAGCCTTGACTCCTGCTCAATGCTGTGTGAACGTTGTAAAGGCTGTAAGACGTGACATGGACATCATGAAAACCAGAAGCCCTCAAACTGTGATGGTATTTGGGTGTGCTTCCAGTAAGGAAGACGTCCTGCCGTCTAACATGTTTGAACAGGGCCTTAGGCTTAATTCAGACGGCTATGGGAAGCTGCTGGAAACTGGTTATGTGAAGCTGTTGGAGACTGGTTACGTGAAGCTGTTGGAGACTGAGGTCAAATTCTGGTTGGGAAGGGTTGCTACTTGAAGGCCATATGTGCGGCGGTTACCTTGCCATCGGTCCGGAAAGAGTCGGAACCGGTTGTCAGGGAATTTCTACGACTTCACCAGCCCAAATTTTAGGCCTCCTAATTCACCCGATTGTAAACCTATGGAATACTATGTGTGGGGTGCGACTGAGAAAGATGCTAATCGCTCTGTCTGTTACACCAATGCCAAGCTGGTGACCAAGATCAAGGTATTGAAATATCTTCCTAAGGATACAGTGAGGAGTGTAAGCGCCAAGTTCCCTAGCCGCCTTGAGGCTGTGGTGGAAGCTGAGGGCGGCTACTTAGAGTAAACTGTGATTTCCCAGCCATAATCAAGTTGAGATGTTTTGGTCTTTTAAAATACTTTCATTTTTGGATGGGATATTGTTTTCTTCTCGTTTTATGCAAACTGTCAAATTTAGTCCGAACACCTATATATGTATATGTGTATGTATGTGTGTGTGTGTGTGCAAGTGTGTGTGTATGTGCCTGCAAAGTGTCAAATTTACCCCGAACACCTGTATATGTCTGTATATATATATATATATATATATATATATATATATATATATATATATATGGGGGAGGGGGTGTAAGGCTTAAATGATATAAACTTATTTATATAACTATGTATTCAACTATATATGTAAATTTTCCGTGAGTGGTAAATTCCACTTCGATAAATTCCACTCAGAAAATAACGGTCTATAGAAAATTAATTAGACACGCCCCTGTTACACACATCTTAACTAATTAGTCCTTAGTTAAAATATAGGTTTATGCCATTGTTACTCATTTTTTAACTGAATTTCACTGTACTGCTAATATTTTTCTATTCAGTTTAACTTTGAACTTTGAAACCCTCAACCATGGCAACATGTATAACATCAGAGAAGAACAAACGTAGGCTTTGCAGCGAAGAGAATCATATATACGTAAAGTATATTGGCGTTGTGAACGTTTTTACAAAGGTTGCCGGGCGAGACAACATGCAACTTTCAACTCCAGTACACCGGAAGTTATTTTTTCAACGGGTTTCCATTATCAATCAGCAAGCAGTGCACACGTTAATGCCCCAAAGGTAGTTAATTCAATGAAAAGTGAAGTAATGAGAACGGCACAGTATCTCCACGGGAAGTAATAGCAACTGCTGTACAAAATCTCGTTGAGGATCACAATCATTGTTGCAAACTATTCCTGGACTTTCGCGTAACATACGTAACTAGAGGCAGCATGCTTTAGGAATCCCAACTTGTCGTTCAGGATTTGAAATTCCTGATGCAGTTAGATACTTAGAAAATGGGTCCTTGTTTTTGGTCTTTGACAGTGACATTGATGACTCGGACAGAATTTTAGTTTTTTTACTCAGGAATAAGGCTTGGATGATCTAGAAAGCTCTTAAAATTGGACCTGTGAGCGGACTTTTAAGGTGTCTCTTAGTTTGTGATATCAGCGTTTCACGCTAGATGTCACTATTGGAGGGTCATTTGTGCCCAGGATATTTGTTTTACTTCTTGACAAAAAAGAAGCCGTGTATCATAGAGTTATATCTGGTGTGCGGGATTTAAGGGAGAACTGTCGACCTGTGACCTGTTTTATGGACTTTGAACAAGCTCTCCATAATTCATTTGTTTCTGTATTTCCGCATTTAGAAGGAGTTAGGTGTGTTTTTCATCTCGGATAGTCCATTTGGCGAAAGATATTTGCACTTGGTGAGAGTAGGAAATACAACACGGATGAAAGTTTTCAGCTTAAAAGTTAGTGCTTTTACGCTTTAGACGTTGCCAATGGATTTGAAGATTTGTCTGGTGATGAAAGCATCCCTTCTGAGTTTATCACTTATTTTGAGAATTCATACATTGGGACGAAGAGAAACCCCACAGTTTCGTATCTAGCTCTGAAATATATGTGACCGCATTTCAAATGACTTGCCAAGAGAAAATAATTTGGTAGAAGGGTTCCACAATACTTTGCGGTCGTTGATAACATCTACACATCCAAATTTGTGAAAACTTTACAATGCCCTTAAGACTGAAGAAGGCTTAAGCCAGACGAAAATTGTGCACATTCGACGTGGGGACACAACAAAAAAAACCGCTTTATTAAATGATTGATGCACGATTAAAGAAGCTGAATTATCTATCTGAAAACGTTCTGCAATTTTTAAGAAATATTGCACGCAATTTGTCATAAAAGTATTTTCTGGAAATATATTAAACATTTTTCATCACTTTTTATGTACTAAGCGTCATTTTTATTTTAATGTGTGAATAAAATGTGATCTAAAATGTATTCATATTACCTAGAGTGGAATTTACCGCAGTGGAATTTACCTGGAACCAAATCTTCTAGCTATATTAGTGGACGTGATTGGCAGATGTATAAGTGTTTGTGTGTATGTGTGTGTATGTATGTGTGTGTTTTTACGTGTGTGTATGAGTATGTGTGTTAGTCTGAAATGATTACGTCATAATCAACAAGAGGAACTTGAAGCATCAATAGTTACCACCTGACAAATTTCTCATTCTCCAGTTGAGTCGCATATCCAACAAACGCTACAAATCGAATTCTGATCGATATAACTGATTTGTTTTGAAATAATCGATATATTTAGAGTATCGAATTAAGTGACT
>NC_043002.1:69818087-69830587 GCF_006345805.1 Octopus sinensis
GGTCCCACCTTCCCGACTTCTTGGACATTAACGCACCCCTACTTCTTAGCACATATTTCCAAAGCCAGAAGACAAACCAACAAGAAAGCCTCTGCATGATAGAAATAGAAGCAGTCAGATTTCAATCCACATTTCACTGTTAAAAAGCGGAAAGACACAATAGATAATCCGACCCTAAATACCCTAAAACAATGGAACTGATCACGGCTGGAATGACGATGATTGAATGTAGATATGCTGGATTAGAGTTCATCTACTGCTAAATAACAACATCAGCATCAACAACAACAACAACGACCGCAGCAGCAATGACAGCCATAACAACATGCAATATCGTCTGCAAGAAACCATTTATTCTTGTTGCTTTTGTTGTTGTTGATGCTGACACTGCTTAGATCAGCATCGTTGAAGTAGCATTATGGTTAAAGGCTTTCCAGCCGTGACACACTATATTTTCCTGAAATACACTAATAATTATACTTGTAACATCGGGCTCACAATCATAAACTAGTGAGATCCATTCCTGGGCCGGGTTATGTATTATTGTGTTCTTGAGCAAGACACTTTATTTCACGTTGCTGCAGTTCACTCAGTTGTAGAAATGAGTTGTGATGCCCACTGTTGCCAAGCTGTATCGGCCTTTGCCTTACCCTTGGATAACATCAGTGGCGTGGAGAGGAGAAACTGGTATGCATGGGCGACTGCTGGTCTTCCATAAACAACTTTACACGGACTTGTGCCTCGGAGTGGAACTTTCTAGGTGCAATCCCATGGTCATTCATGACCGAAGGGGTTCTTTACTTTAATTGAGGGTGTGAGGAATTAGAGACTGATCTGAATATTAATAGTCATATTAAGCAAATAAATGTTTTGTAAATGGCGTAGTTTCAAACAGCGACCTAATAATTATACATCTATCTTTAAAAAAAAGAGGAATAAAAAAAAAAGCGACTGCACTCTGTGACCCCGACGTGATTTGAACACGCAACCTTCTGATCTGGAGTCAGACGCGCTACCGTTGCGCCACAGGGCCAGCTAGCAATCAGCTTTCAATGAACGTATATAACTATAACTCATAATGAACATCAAACGGCCATGACTTTTGGTTCACATGATGATCAGTCGATTTTATGAATGGATTTACTCGTCCGCATCTTGCAATTAATTAGTACCTTGTAGGGCTACGATATTAATATTAATTATAGAAGTAGCAACGACGACGACGACAACAACAACAACACAGTAGCATGAACAATAATTAGGATTACTTACAAGCCAAAATATTTTGGGTAAAAGAGTAGTCAGTAAAAACTATTTCACAATTGGTACATATTTTATTTATTTACATACATAAATACATACAGACATATGTGTGTGTGTGTGTGTGTGTGTGTATGTGTGTGTGTATGTGTGTGTGTGTATACCCCTCACACACACATATACATATTAGCGCTGTGCTTGTTTACATCAGTGTGTAAAAGATTATGCAAACATATTGTGCATGAAAGAGAAAGAAAGGGACAATGGAACTGACTTACATAAAAGTGTATAGGATACAGCTAAGCTGATGTTAAAAGGGAGGGCCATCACTGTGTGTAACAGACAGATGTTTGTGTGTCACACCTTGACTGTATACAACCCTAAACCCTGCGTTCCCAACAAAAAAACAAAAACAAAAAAAGGAATCAGCCGGAGGATTTTCACCCCTGCGTTGGAAACCCATCAGCAACTAACTGCTTTCTTTCTCATTTCGTAGAAACAATGCTTTTAAATAAGGCGGCGAGCTGGCAGAAGCGTTAGCACGCCGGGCGAAATGCGTAGCCGTATTTCGTCTGCCGTTACGTTCTGAGTTCAAATTCCGCCGAGGTCGACTTTGCCTTTCATCCTTTCGGGATCGATCAAATAAGTACCAGTTACGCACTGGGGTCGATATAATCGACTTAATCCGTTTGTCTGTCCTTGTTTGTCCCCTCTATGTTTAGCCCCTTGTGGGTAAAAAAGAAATAAGAAACAATGCTTTTAAATCGACTGTTTTTAAGGGTTTAAATACATTGGATAGACTTATTTGCATGTAATAAGGCATTCTTCTCAGGTGGTAGGATGTATACATTACTGATCCGTTTGTCCTGCTTCGATACTGCTCTGCTGTATTACAGATCATATCTATAGATTTTTAGCTAGTATTGTATTTGTAGACAATTTTAAACACTCTGCCTCTGTATATGATAGTCTTCTGGACTGAAATAGAGAGATCAGTCAAGCTGGCAACCAAGAATGCGTTAAAATATTTAAATCTGTATATCTGATTTATATCCTATATTATAGGGTTTATAGCAAACAGTTTAAAAGCTTACGCAATAGTTTTTTAAATCAATACACAGGATTATAACTAGTCCGGCTGGGTCTACTTGTTTTCTATTCCCGAAGATTTTGAATATAAAGACATGGTGTTGATAGTCTATAGACATAGTGTTGGTTAAAATTTTACAATTTTCTCCGTAGTGTCGAATAGCAAGACTATTTCCAAATTAACCAACTACCTAACTCTTCATTGATGGTGGCAAGTTTTCATAGAAGCATCTATATGGTAGATATAACCAACTAGAAACAGTGATCGTTAGACAGAGATCCTTGTGGTTCAAATTCCACGCCGAGTAAACTTCTTTTCATCCGTTCGGGATTCAGCAAATAAGTACCAATCTAGGGCGTTGTAGTGGTGGGACTGCAAGAACATCGGATTGGCTGCCACGCGAATTTTTGTTCTTGTGCGTTTCGTTCTGAGTCCAAATCTCATGATGGCCTACTTAATCCGTCGCTCGGTTTAACACTACCATTCGGTACCTTGAATGCCATTTAGGGATTTTACACTGTTCAATAATCCAGGACAAGATTCCGGTTCGTGGTTACCGTCTTCTCTCCCGTTCACCATTCTCAGCGACCATGTAAAGGGGCGGGAGCTCTGTTTCCTTTTCTGCCTGCATATTATGATCACTTTTGGAAGGAGTCATAACAATAACCGTTTGATAATATCCGTGATTGTAATAAACGGCTTTCATTATAGTAGTTACATAATGATATTAATAGATTGTATAAAGGCGGCGAGCTGACACAATCGTTAGCCCGCTGAGCGGCACTTCTTTCGTATTTATGATCTGAGGGGACCAGTCGATTAGATCGACTTAGTGCGCAACTGGTACTTAATCTATTGACCCCGAAAGGATGAAAGGCAAAGTCGACCTCGGCGGAATTTGAACTCAGAACGTAACGGCAGACGAAATACCTATTTCTTTAACAACAATAACAGTACTTTACAACTTAGGTACACAGACAGAAAATTTTGTGGAGTTGAAGAGGAAATTGAACTCAGAACGTAAAGACAGACGAAATACCACTAAGCATTTCGCCCGGCGTGCTAACATTTCTTATTTCTTTATTGCCCACAAGGGGCTAAACATAGAGGGGACAAACAAGGACTAGTACTTAATTTATCGACCCTGAAAGGATGAAAGGCAAAGTCGACCTCGGCGGAATTTGAACTCAGAACGTA
The DNA here is from genome assembly GCF_006345805.1 of Octopus sinensis. Lineage (NCBI taxonomy): Eukaryota > Metazoa > Mollusca > Cephalopoda > Octopoda > Octopodidae > Octopus > Octopus sinensis. Next base: position 69,821,635 of record NC_043002.1, read on the forward strand.
AAGACAGACGAAATACCTATTTCTTTACTACCCACAAGGGGCTAAACATAGAGGGGACAAACAAGGACAGACAAACGGATTAAGTCGAATACATCGACCTCAGCGCGAAACTGGTACTTAATTTATCGACCCCGAAAGGATGAAAGGCAAAGTCGACCTCGACCTCGGCGGAATTTGAACTCAGAATGTAACGGCAGACGAAATACGGCTACGCATTTCGCCCGGCCTGCTAATTTCTTATTTCTTTATTGCCTACAAGGGGCTAAACATAGCGGGGACAAACAAGGACAGACAAACGGATTAAGTCGAATACATCGACCTCAGCGCGAAACTGGTACTTAATTTATCGACCCCGAAAGGATGAAAGGCAAAGTCGACCTCGGCGGAATTTGAACTCAGAATGTAACGGCTGACGGAATACCTCTCAGCATTTCGCCCGGCGTGCTAACGTTTCTGCCAGCTCGCCGCCTTAGGGTCGATTAAATAACGTGCCAGTCAAGTACTAGCGTCATTTTAATCGACTAATCGCCTACCCTTCAACTCCATAAAATTTTCTGTCTGTGTACCTTACACTTAGTAACTAGCAAAACACAAATAAGGATCTGTGTTCCCAAAGTAGCAACTAATGGAATTCCAGTAACCAAAGAATTTCAACAAAATATAAATGAAGGACACAAAAGAAAAAAAAAAACAGAGAAAAAAAAACTAACGAAATAAAGAGAAAATTATAAGTGGTTGCATGAAATATCATAAGAATAGTAAAAGAAAAATAAAAAAAATTTTCTTCTGTTAGAGAGTCTTAAAAAAAAAAACGGCCCAAGCCACGTGCTGCGAAGTCTCGAGGAAATAGTGTGCTGGAAGGAAATGCACTGTAAGCAAAAAATATGGAGAATGATGGGGTGGGGATAGGGAGGAGAAAGTGGGACAGAGAGAGAAAGGGCGAGAGAGAGAGAGAGGGAGGGAGAGAGGGAGAAAGGGAGAGAGAGAGAGAGAGAGGCGGGGTGAAAAGGAAGGATGCGGTGAGGAGTTGGAAGGAGGGGGGAATGTAAAAGGAATGTCCCGTTCGTAGATCTCTTCTCCTTCTATCTTAACCCAAAGACTTGTCAGGAATGGTTCTTCAACAGTTTACTGGTGGGTGTCTAAAAGTAGTTTGATTGTGGCTGGCGACGGTGGTGTAGAGGCCATATTAGTGTTGGGGTAGTGGTGATGGTGGTGGCGGCGATATTAGTGACGGTTTTTGCTATGATGGCGTTGGTGGCAAAGGTAGCGGTGTTAGGTTATGCTGCTGTGTAATCATCATAAGTCAGCCTATAACGAGCAGACCTACGATCAAAGGCATTCCAACCGTGACCATCCCATCTTTCATACATGCATATCCTAGACTGTATTATGCAATGAACTCTTCTTTATTTAAAAATCTGGATCAGCTGTAATTTGAGGGAGATCTGGCTGCAGTTTCTGACAGGTTATGGTAACGACAATGGTGGTTGCGGTGGTTGTGGTGGAGTGGTGTTAGTTGCAGTATTTCTCGCGATCAAAGACATTCCAACCGTGATCATCTCATCTTTTATGTATGCATATTGGGGACTGTATTATCTAATGTAATCCTTTTATTTCAAATTTAGGGCTAGCTCTAATTTGAGGGATACTTAGCTGCAGTTTCTTGCTGGTAATGGTGGTGTCAGCAGCGGCGGCGGTGGTCAGTATCGTTTTGGTGGAGTTAGCTGCAGTATTAGTCAGGATCAAAGGCGGTCCAACCGTGACCATCCTATATATATATATATTTAAAAAAATTTTTATGTACGCATTTCAGGACCGTATTATCTTACGTACTCTTCTTTATTTAAACATTCTGGGTCAGCTGTTATTTGAGGAAGTCTTAGCTGTTGTTTCTAGCAGGCATTAATGGTGGCGGTGGCGGCAGTGGCTGCAGCAATGACGATAGTTGCAGTGTCATGACATTGGCGCAGACGTAGCTGTGTGGTAAGAAGCTTGTATTTACACACAACAACACACACACACATAGTGTGTGTGTTTGTATACTATGTGTGTGTGTTTGTATACTATGTGTGTGTGTGTGTGTGTGTGTGTGTGTGTGTGTGTGTATATGTGTGTGACAAACAGACGCTGCTTGACCAGCAGGCATACTAACCTCCTGATAACCCCAAAACCATTGATGCTTGAAGGGGAGTATACACCACACTGGGTACAACCTTTTTTTCTCTCAATTCAACCTTTCTGCTAAAACAAACAGGTTAGTAACAACACATTCTCGCCTTCAACTTAAAATATTCTGAGATGTATAAAAAATCCATTTTAATTTTTGCTGTCAAAATATTGTATATATATACCAAAGACTGTATATATATACATGTAATGTGACAATTTGCAACAACTAATAATTAACGCAACCAAATTTCCAATAATATATTTGTTTTATCCTTTTCTGCCAATTTTTCCAAATATTCTCATCACACTATTGAACTTCTCTGTTACCAAACACTATATTTATACATGTAATGTGACAATTTTGTATAAAAAAACATTTTTGAATTCATAATATCCAATGTGACAATTATGTAAAAAACTTTTTTGAATGCATAATATTCAATGTGACAATTATGTAAAAAACTTTTTGAACCCATATTATTCAATGATACTTTTAATGTTACTTTTGACAATCTTTTACCAAAGAGTGAAACCGGTTAAGTAAATAAAGATCGTTTAAATTGCATTTTCAAACCTTCTTTCTTATATATATATATATATATATATATATATATATATATATATATAGCTAACTACATAGATAGAGTGAGAGAGAAGATAGACAGACAGACGCATAGAATGAGATTCACTCTGGTGTCATATGTAGGAAATAAGGCACGTGAGAGAGGGGGAGAGAGATGAGAAAGAGTGAGAAGAGAGACAATGAGAGAAAGAGAGAGAGCGAGAGAAACGAAGAAAAAATAATATAATAGACCACCCCTCAGCAAGTTGCTGTGCAGAGACGAACGAAGAGGGGATCACCAACATGGTCGCCAGACATGCTAGAAATAACAACCAAATTTCTCTTAATTTCATCCTTCTACGTAAACAAGTTGATGATACCTCAGACCCTGTTGACAACAGGATTAGATACATAATAACAGAATTTTTTAAAATAACACAGGATGGTCATAACTGGAACGCTGCTGATCGTAATTCCACCACCGATGCCACCACCAAGGCAGTCCCAAGCTGTTGGGTGTTAAATGAAGTGGTGGTCATGGTACAGTGGCGATGTTGTTATTGTTGTGTAACTCGGAGTTTGTATATTTTCTCTTCTACCTTTTACTTGCTTCAGTCATTAGACTGCGGCCACGCTGGAGCACTGCCTTTAAGATTTTAAAAATTTTTTGTCGTTTTTGGTACTGGAATCGAATGGATCGATTCCAGTACTTATTTGTTTTTAAGCCGGGTACTTATTCAATCAGACCAAATTTGCCGAACCGCCAAGTTACGGGGATGCAAACACGTCAAGACCGGTTGTCAAGCGGTGGGGGGGGGCAAACATACAGAAAGACACACACACACACACACACACTCTCATGCGCACATGCACGCATGCACACACAACACACACACACACAACACACACACACACTCATGCACGCATGCACGCACACATGCACATACACACGGTAGGCTTCTTTCAGTTTCCCTCCACCAAATCCACTCACAAGGATTTGATCGGTTCGCGGCCATAGTAGAAGACACTTGCCCGACGTACCACTCAGTGGGACCAAACCCGGAACCATGTGGTTGAGAAGCAAGCATCCACTGTAAACCTTTGATAAATATCTCCACAAAATTTTGCCCCTTGTGGGCAAAATTTAAAAGAAAAAATTCTCATAGCCTTCGTGGTTTCATTTAGCCATTTTATTTCCAAAATGGCCACTGGTCACCACGAGGCTGAGGTGCAAGTCAACCGTGACGCAGAGGCAGAGAAAAACAGGATGCTCTGTTACCTTACGCTGAACCTGACAACTCCGCCACCATCAACACGACAACAGCAACAAATACAAAACAAAGGTCGCAAGGCCAAGCACCGTCAACACCATCAGTGAGTCCCACACCACCACCAACACCGACAACAACACCATGGCAGAATCTGCTACTAAAACTGCTATCCCTACTAACGACGTCGCCACCAATAACAATACCAACATCACCATCACCGCCACCAAAGACCGTGCCGTCAATGCTACTAATACTACTAACACCACCGCCGTCACCAAGAACGACAATAACAACAACAACACACAACAACAACAACAACGACGACGACGACAACAACAATTCCCTTCAACCACTGCTCACTCCATCACCAACAAGCGAAAAAAATAACGACGACAAGCAAACGAAATGCCGAAATTTGCGCTAATGCAGGACTAAATTACGCAGGCAATTTTCACCCCTTGCTAGTTGCATAATCAGCAACCACAAACCTACAACCCACACCCTGCCATCAACATCAACAGTAACAAATAAACAAAACAACAACAAACTTCGCCGAGGCGATAAAAGAAAAGGTAACAAAAGTTTCGTTTACTACACAACAGATTAAAGATTGCAGAAACCTTATTACAAATCAAAACGGAAAAATACTCTTACACATACCTCAGCACATACTGAATGAGGAGAAAAAAAAGACAATTGTATATATAAATCACAAATAAAAAACAAAAAGTCCAGAAAAGGCAAGCACAGACAAAGTCGAAAAGTGCTTACGCCCCATCTGGGGATACAAGGATTGTGTGACTTGGGCGAACAAGTTCGCACACGTACAGGTGGTTTTTCAGAATGAAGAGTTGGCGAAGAAATTCTCAACGATAACCCTTCATTCTGATGAACTAACGTTGACACCGAGTTACCTCGGCCAGAAGGTGACGAAAGTCATTATCAGTGGTGTCCCCCAAGTGACTACAACACTGTGGATTACATCCGCCGTAACATCCGAAATGGAGGACATAAACATCCTAGATATCGGTGTTTCGGAAAACAAGGACTGGCTGGGAAAGAGAATAGAGTTCCTCTTCCACATAAGTCAAGAGGACATAAATAAAATCCCCACCCACGTACATCTTGAGGATGGCCGCAAGTTATACGTAGTAGTCGAGGGCAGAAGGCCACGATGCTATACATGTGGCAGTGAGGCACACCTCAAAAAGGAGTGCAAATCTGCCGCAAAATTACAACAACAACAACAGCCACAGGAAAAATCACAAAAGCCAGGATTATTGCCCACACCACAATATGGACAGCTAGTCAAGAAGCTGTATGCGGAAATGCAGGAAAAACAACAAAGAACAAACCAACCCAACCAAACAACACCAACACCAGCGCCAAGAACAATCATCACCACCAACAACAAATAAACCAATTCCAACACCAAGAATACAACGAAGAAGACAAGCACCAAGGATGTAGGAGAGACAATAAACACAACAAACCCCCCAGCAACACCCTCCCCGCGCACCACAAACAATATCTACAACCGCACAAACACACCCAGACGCTTTACCCTTGCCCCTGCTGATTCGTCAGACTTTTCATCTACGATGAAAGTTCGACAGAATGGCAAATAGCCACAGGGGGTAAAAGAAAAAGATCAAGAAAAACCCAAACAAGAAATCGCAACCAAAGCAGGGAGATACCTGAACCCTGAAAAACTCCATACACAACAAAACAAGCACCGACACCACAAAAACAATGCTATCAGCGATAGACACAAAGACTCCAAACTAATGGAGTACATCACAGGATACACAAACATTTGTGAAGATGACTTTAAAAATAGCAATCATCCACGCACTACACCACCCAAACACATCAAAATACTACACATCACACAAACACAACACCACAAACTCAAAGCCCTTTCCAAATGCTGTAGGTAGGGGTTTCCAGAAATATCTGTCCCAAAAACTATATAGAAACCTCCTCGAAGACACATCAAAGAACGAGGAAGCCAAAACTTTCGACACAAGTAAGTAACTCTCTGTACTTTCATTTGTGTGTTTTAAAGCACACACCCCAATAGAATCATGGTCAAGATTGGTTGTGTGAATGCGCGTGGCTTGGGGTCTCCTTGGAAACAAGGATACCTCCTAAATGACATCAAGTCACATGATTTGGGAATCATAGCCATAAGTGAGACCAGACTCCACGAGCCACGGGCCCTAAAGTCCATGTTTGGCGGACAGTTTAACATTTATTTCGCTCCCTGTCTGCCGAGGATGGGCGGTAGTGGCACCGCGGTACTTTTCACAAGAGCCTGGATCTCGAAGTCAAGACGATATTCGTAGACCCGGAGGGTAGACTGATCGTTCTGGATGTTGACGGCAGCAATGGGTGCGCTTTTCGACTCGTATCAGTCTACGCACCGCCCTTAACAGGTCGGGCGGATTTCTTTCGACGTCTAGAAGTATTCTTGGGAACGTCTCGTCCTTTACTCTTAGTGGGGGATTGGAATGCTACCTTGGACACGCATGTAGACTACGTGGGTAGAGACAGAAACAGAAGGGGATGCAAATGCCTCAGAGACCTGCTCAGACGATTCCAACTGTCTGACAGGTACCGACTCGACCACCCAAATGCACCAACGTGGACATGGAGCAACCGCAGTGGGTCGTCGATCGGATCGTATCTAGATAGGATACTGTGTAGGACAGTAGACAAGGATAACTTAGGATGTCCACAATTCCACACAGTCAGCTACACGGATCACAAATTGGTGACGTGTACGCTAGACTTAGATAAGGCACATAGACAGGGTCCTGGGTACTGGAAACTGAACGCATCATTCCCGTCCAGACAAGTTTTCAGAGACCGGATTAGCACACTAGTAAAGAGGGCTTTGACGGGAGCCATCATCACAACAAATGGTGGTTTGCCATCAAGAGAGCAGTAAAGCAGCAGAAGCGATTAGGTACAGCAAAGCACTAGCCATAGATAGAAATAGAGTAGAGGGTGAGCTAGTTAAGAAGCTAGAAGAGGCAATTAGAAGCGGCATCGCATCCGACGTTTTGGCGGCGAGGTTGGCCCTCGACAAACTTCAACGCCAAACACGAAGGATGTGCTGTCAGAGCTAGGATGCGTGCTCTAAGGAACGAAGGTGTTGGAGCCGAGAGAGAGAGGCCCGGGGGCAGAGGCGCAACAGGGCAACAAAGCCACCATTCGGTCACTGGTAGATGAACAGGGGCGCGAATTGCTCGAGCCAAGTAAAATGTGTGAGGCCTTTCAGCAGCATTTTGCCGACTGTTCGGGACGAGTGGAGGGCAAGAACGTAGGGTAGACTTCAGTGCCTACCTACATAGCCTGCCACGACTCTCGACAAGAAAGGCAGGGTGCTGCGAAGGTGCCATCACGGCGGCGGAAGTGCGAGAAGCGATGGCAGAATGCTCGAGGGACAAATCACCGGGTTTGGATGGTCTACCCTACGAATTTTACTATTGTATGCCAGACTTGTTGGAGACGTCTTGGCAGCGGTATACTGCAACTGGCAGCAAACGGGAGCATACCCGGTTTTGTGAGTCGAGGAGCTGTAACTCTGCTGAAGAAAGATCCAAACAAGGGAAACATTATAGATAACTTTAGGCCAATCACTCTGCTCAATGCAGACCTGAAAATTTTGACAAAGGTGTTAGCCAAGAGGTGGGCTTGTCATGGAGAAACTGGTCGACAACGCACAAACGTGCGCCGTGCCGGGCCGGAGCATCCATGACAACCTCCATCTGATGCGCTACATCATAGACAGGGTAGTTAACGAACCTGGCATGGGTGGGGCCTGATCAACTTGGATCAATCGAAAGCCTTTGATAGGGTAGACCATCGATACTTGGAGGCAGTCCTGAGAGCGGCTGGTTTCGGTCCCGTCTTCCGCGGCTGGATAGCTGCCTTGTACAGAGGCATCCGCTCGGTAATTCGCGTAAATGGACATCTATCGAGACCCTTCGACATTGCACGTTCGGTCCGTCAGGGATGCCCCCTCTCGGCGCTTCTATACGTATTGACTCTTGAGCCACTACTGCGGAAGCTGGCGACTCTGAGGGGCATCCCGCGAGAATTAGGATGCGGGACGAGCGTGTCTGCATACGCGGACGACGTCACCGTCATAGTGTCAAGCCACGAGCGAGCACATCGAGCGGGTCGGCGAGACACTGAAGACTACGAAGCGGTGACAGGAGCAAAAATCAACCGGGAAAGTCAGTGGGCTTGCGGCTCGGCACCTGGAGAAGCAAACCCATGCCGTCCACCAGTACCTCCGTCGTGGGACGCTGGACAGACGGCCCGGTTGAGTTGCTCGGGGTCTGGTTCGGTCCGGACCTCCAAATGGAGAAGAACTGGAACGAGATAACGAGTAGGGTGGTCACTCTCGCCCAGCAATGGGCCGAGAGGAAACTGTCCCTAAAAGGTCGGGCGGAGGTGGGTGAACGCGTACATCGCGTCATCCATCATCTACTACCGCCTGACCGTCGTACTTGTCCCGACCCTACCATCACCAAACTAGAACGCATCCTCTTCCGCTTCTTGTGGAAAGGATGCGTCCCGATGGTCAGGCGATCATTTGCTGTCAACACCCGTTAAAAGGAGGGCTGGGCATGCCGTGGTTGTGATGCGCAGACACGCGCTGAGACTGCGACATCTCCGGCTCTATGTAGACGACGGTGAACAGGTGTGGTCGCCGTTTGTGAGGCACGCATTCCCGCAACTCGTCTCCATGACCGAACTACAGTCGTGGATCAAAAAGAGGCCGAAGAAGGGCGAATGGCACCGCGAGTGTCGCGTTGCTCTCAAGCAACTCTGCCGTCCCGGGTCGACCTTGAGTGACTTCAACACAACCAAAGCATTCTATAGGGGATTAGTGGAGGGAGGTACGACGACGAGCTCGGGGCAAACTGGGCGTCGA
>NC_043002.1:69835587-69890587 GCF_006345805.1 Octopus sinensis
GGCTTGCCAAAGGTGCCACGCAGTGGGAATGAACCCGGAACCATGTGGTTCGTAAGCAACCTACTTACCACACAACCACTCCCACGCCAATATTCAAAAGTGTTTTCAGAAGAAACCAAAATTTCAAAAATTTTCTTCACAACTTTTGATCTTGTTTGACAACCAGTGACAGAATCGATAATTGTATAAAATACAGATATTCGAAATAATAGTTCTACTTGTGTGTCAGGTTCCTTAACTTTGCTTTCATTATCAACAAATTTATTTCGCTTTCTCACATTTGCTTGTAGTTAGTGACATAAAGTAATCTCGTCGTTTCTGCACATTGTCTGCGAATATGATCCTGTTACCCAGTTTGGTATTAAAGTTGGCTTCTCTTTACTGTTAAACCAGATAGATGACATCAGCGTGAAGCTTAGAGAACATGTATTTAATTGCTCCTTTTATTTCACTCTTAGTCTGACCTCTGTTCCAAGTTTCAAAACATTCTGTAAGACCAGTTTAATGCAAACTATTTCGCACTATCAATTCTGGCCGACCACCGAACAGTTGACATACGAAGCAACGTTTGATAGCTTGAGCATGCCAAAAGAGTTTGTTGCATCAGTTTTTTCTTGCAAACAACTTGCAGATGCAAGTGCTACCAGTGGAAAGCTCCGCATACGGGATGTTAACAAGTTTATGGTGACACCAGGGGAGAATGCGCGCCGTTTCAGGGTATACGTTTCGATGACATCATTGCGTACCAACTCCCCTTACAGAAATAAGGCCCCGCTTACTAGATCAACTGGTTATCAGGTTTCGTTCGATATTCTTCTAGCCATTGTTCATTGTCTCTTTTTAACCAAATCACTCGTGGTGCTATTTGTTTTACGCTGAGTTAGCAAATACCACCAACAGTGTTTTATTTTCTATGAAAGCGGAGGAAAGAGAACTACAGCACAGAAAAGTGTAATACAGTACTCGACTATCGCGGTGCTACGTTCCAGACCCACCCATCCCCGCGATAAGTGAAAATCCGCGAAGTAGAAACAGTACTGGACTGTATTTTTTAAAATTATTTTTATAATTTGTATATATTTATTTTATTATAAATGCAAAACGACACCACGGAGGAACTGACATAAGCTTAAATAAAAAAAAAACCACAATGTGGTGAGGGATTACTGTAACTGTTTGTGATACGGCAGACAAATGATATGCTTGTAACTTTTTTTTTCCTTTGGCTCTCTTCATCTGCCCTTCCTAGCTTGTGTTTCGTGTACGGGATCCCAATGAGACAAAACTTCGACCAGCCCCAAAGGTTACCATTATGAATATTAGCACTCAGATAAGATCTACCACGGAATGTTAGCTCCCTTTCGTCCAATAATGAAATGGTGTCTGTTAAAAGGTTCAAAATATTGGTTTGAAATTTTGGCACAAGGTCAGAAATTTTAAGGGAGAGGGTAAGACGTTTATCTCGACACCAGTGCTCAACTGCTACTTATTTTATCGACTCCGATAGGATAAAAGGTAAAGTAGACCGCGGCAGAATTTGAACTCCGAACATAAAGACGGACGGAATGTTGATAAGCATCTTAAACGGTGTGCTAACAGTTCTGCCACCTCGCCGCCTTTAGATGTAAAATATTAGTCACCATTTAGTCTCTTCCGCTGCAGTTTGTTTATGTAGAAAATGTTTCAAGCATTTGTTGAAATGAATTTTTTACTGTAGCCTCTCTAAATTGCAAAATCTATTTTATGTCGGTGACTTGCCTTATACTCAGGAACTGGCTCATAACTGTCTCTTTCTTTCTTTTTTTCTGTGACAAACCATCCATTCTTTATCGCTAAGCCCTATTCATTTACTCGGCCCTTTCCAAAGAAGCAACAAAGCAAACAAAATACATCTTATTTCTTGACGCCCAACATTAGCTAAATTCTCTCAGAAATTTTACCATTGTCATTCTTGTATTCAAATATTAGCACAAGGCCAGCATGTATAGGAGTTGAGATTAGTTGGGGATAGTCGATCCTAGTGCTCAACTGGTGCCTCTTCTATCTCGAAAAAGAAAGGCAAAGTCGACCTCAGCGGAATTTGAACTCATAACGTAAAGACTGATAAGATGCCGCTTAGCATTTTGCCCAGCGTGCTAACGATTCTGCCAGCTCGCTGCCTATGTTGTATCTAAATATTGCAACTAGAAAACATTGTGTTCTCAACATCTTTGGGAAATGTTTTGAGCTTGATAACGTAAATGATTGGGCAGAATGTGAAGAGCCGGAAGAGAATCCACTGCTTTAACGATTCTGCCGACCTGGAATTACTACGATATCATTCGATCCATTAGAAATAGCAAACGAATTGTCCTCAAATCATATTGTTCAAACTTGTAAAACGGGAACACGTTAGATGATATACTTGATACTACACATTAAATTATTTAGTCCAAAATATCCTTAAAATGATGGAATAGTTATCCATAGAATGCTTTAATTCAAAGGTTAGGCTCGCACAGTTTTCCACTCGGCCTTAAGGCCCGAAATTTTGGGAGAGGCGGCGAGTGGATTAAATCGACCCGGTGCGTAACTGGTACTTATTTAATCGACCCCGAAAGGATGAAAGGCAAATTCGACCTCGGCGGAATTTGAACTCAGAACGTAGCGGCAGACGAAATACCTATTTCTTTACTATCCACAAGGGACTAAATACAAAGAGGACAAACAAGGACAGACGAACGGATTAAGTCGATTATATCGACCCCAGTGCGTAACTAGTACTTATTTAATCGACCCCGAAAGGATGAAAGGCAAAGTCGACCTCGGCGAAATTTGAACTCAGAACGTAACTGCAGACGAAATACCGCTAAGCATTTCGCCCGGCGTGCTAACGTTTCTGCCAGTTCGCCGCCTTATAGACCCACACAATATGTGCCAACTTGAGGCAAAACAAGAAGAACTACAACTGTTTCTAGCATAGACACAAGGTGGCAATTTGGTCGAAATGGGAAAGTCAGTTACATCAGCGCTAGAATTCGACTGGTACTTCATTTCACCGATGCTGGAAGAGTGAAAAGCAAATTGAACTTTGGTGGAATTTGAACTCGGAATGTAAGAAGGGGAAGTAAGGTAACTAAATACTACGACATATTTTGTCAGGCGATTTAACTGAGTTTGACCTCCAACGCCCAACTACAACAACTGCAATAATAAAATAATAACCCATTGCAACATTTCTGCCTGACATGTCTACGCATACTCTCCCCCTCTTTCTGTGTGTACATACATACATATGTATGTGTGTATGTGCGTGTGTGCGCGCATGTATATATATATATATATATATATATATATATATATTATATATATATTATTATATATATATATTATATACGTACATATATATGCATACATGCAAACATACATACATATATATGTGTATATGTATGTGTATATATATATATATACTTGCATTATATATTTAGATATACATATATATATACATGCATATATATATATATATATATATATATATGTTTATATACAATAAGCGGGACAGAGAGAGAGAGAGAGAGAGGAGAGAAAGTGAGAGAGAGAGGGAGAAAGAGAGAGAGAGAGAGAGAAAGCGAGAGAGAGGAAGAACGTGAGAGCAGGTTTGGTGCAATATATTTGATTTCAACTGATATGAAAGCAGACAGGAGAAAGAGGAACAAAGAGAGAATGAGACAGACAGGGTAAGAAAGAGAGGGAGAGAGGTAGATAGATAGATAGATAGATATATAGATAGCTATATAGAGAGATAGATAGATAGATAGATAGAGAGAGAGAGAGAGAGAGAGAGAGAGAGAGAGAGAGAAGAGAGAAGGGCGTGAAAGATATAGATACAATTTTAGGGGATGTTGCAGTGCTTAGAGCTAAAAAAAAAAGCAGTTGAAACTTAAGGTCTGATGATAAAAGAATGAGAGAAAAAGAGGGAAAGAGAGAAGAAAGAGTGAGAGAGAGAGAGGGGATAGGCAGAAATTGCATGTGTGTGCGTATGTGTTTCTGTTTGTGTGTTTGTGTGTGTGTTTGTGTGTGGTAGGGAAACGGGTTTTATCCTTCGAATAAATACAGAAACGTCGTCAGATGGCGTTTGATGAAGGAGATAAAGCCATTGGCCCAGATTTTTCGATGGGAAAGATTTACATCCTTAAGCACAAGTCTGTACACACACACACACGCATACACAAACACACACACACACACACACACACATACACACACGCGCGCGTATATATATACATATATATGCATACATATATGTATATACGGTATACATACAGACAAATACATATACAAAGAACACACACATACGCACAAAAAAAATAGACCAGGTGAAGGTGAAAGATAGGCAGGCTGTGAAAGAGGGAGAAAGAGAGTGTGAGCATGTGTGTGTGTGCGTATGCGTGCACGCCTGCATGTGTGTATGTGTGTGTGTGTGTGTGTTGTGTGTGTGTGTGGTGTGTGTGTGTGTGTGTGTGTGTGTAAGTGTGCGCACACGTACGAACATAAAACGGTAGAAGCCAGCAAAATTTTATCTTTGGAATTGTTATTGGTTGAGAATTTCAAGGAAATACTGAAAACAGTTCGTGAGAACGTGTGACTAATATCACTCATTTTAAAACTGTCAATTTGAGAAAGAATGGTGATACAAAATGGTTGGCTTGACCAGCCGTGGTTTTCTGTTGCCAAGCAGTTATGTTGGAACAGGAACGGTGGCATAATATTGGCGTACTCAGCCACAGATTTAGGGTAAGTGGTAAATGACCCCTGTCGGTCATAAACGACAATGAGATTGCATCTAGGAAATTCCCCTCCGAGGCACAAGTCCGGGTAAGGTTGCTTATGGAAGACCAGTAATCTCCCATGCATACCAGACTCCCCTCTCCACGCCACCAATGTTATCCAAGGAATAAGCAAAGACCAGTACAACTTGGAACCCGTGACGTTGCAACTCATTTCTACAGCTGAGTGAACTGGAGCAACGTGAGATAAAGTGTCTTGCTCAAGAACACAACGCACAGCACAGTCCAGGAATCGAACTCACTGCCTAATGATTGTATGCCCGACAATCTTACCACATGGAAAGTGATGTAGTCGGTCGATTGTATGGACTCCATTACTTGGCAGGTACTACAGGGTGTTCAAAAAGTCTCTCCGCAGTAAGTATTTTGCAAAATAAATATTTATAAGAAATATTTAGAAGAAACAGTCAACAGTTTTAACGTCTCAGGAATCTTTAATGCCCTAACCAAAAGTAACAAACCATACAATCAATAAACATCTCCACAACTTAACACCGTCCGAGTTAACCCTCTTCACCTATACAAACCGTCCAATGGACGAAGGCGTTTGCTAGTATTGCATATATATATATACATACACAGACTTCATAAGGCTTTAAAAAATTTTATAAGAGATGTTGAAGGTGTCGTCCTTCATTTTCAATACATAAGTTGACTCTTCTACACATGTTTTGAAATACATCTTGGAGAGTCTGAAAATTCACTGCGGAGAAACTTTTTGAACATCCTCGAACCTGGAAAAATGAAGTGCAAATTTATTTTCAATGGGATTTGAAAGTATTAATGTGAAGGGATGTAACTAAACACCGCAAACCTAAATGTCCGCCGTTTTAACGATTCTGCCCGTCTACAATTCTTTTGTATGATATAAATAAATCAACAATCTCTGCGAGTTGAGAATGCAAGTGGAAGATATTTCTGCACATATGAGAGTGTGCGTGCGTGCGTGTGTGTGTGCGTGTGAGGGGTCCATATATATATATATATGTGTGTGTGTGTGTGCATGTGTGTATGTATATATGTATACATGGGTATGTATATATATATATATATAATATATATATATATTATATACACATTATATATATATTATATACAGTTTTATATACAGTACGTATTATGTATATATGTATGTATATATATATGCATATAATGTATGTATATATATATTATATATATATATATTATATACACATTTATATATATATATATATACAGTTTTATATACAGTACGTATTATGTATATATGTATGTATATATATATGCATATAATGTATGTATATATATATATATATATATATATATATATATATATATATATATATACATTATATGCATATATATATACATACATATATACATAATACGTACATATATACATACATACATATACTCTTTTACTCCTTTACTTGTTTCAGTCATTTGACTGTGGCCATGCTGGACCACCACCTTTTAGTCGAGCAAATCGACCCCAGGACTTATTCTTTGTAAGCCTAGTACTTATTCTATCGGTCTCTTTTTTGCCGAACCGCTAAGTAACTGGGACATAAACACACCAGCATCGGTTGTCAAGCGATACAGACACACAAACACGCACACACATATATATATATACATATATACATATATACGACGGGCTTCTTTCAGTTTCCGTCTACCAAATCCACTCACAAGGCTTTGGTCGGCCCGAGGCTATAGTAGAAGACACTTACCCAAGGTGCCACGCAGTGGGAATGAACCCGGTACCATGTGGTTGGTAAGCAAGCTACTTACCACACACTTTGGTCTCTTATATGTAAATATAGAAATCTAAATTTTGTACGATTCTTATTCTTCCCTTCTTTGTTTCTTCCTATCAGCCCCTTCACACTTACTTCGTTCTTTCCACTCTTCTTTCTTTCTTTCCCCCCTCTCAGATTTCCTGGCTTTCTCTTCATTCTCACCTTCCCTCCTCTTTCACTTTGCTCAGTCCCTTTTCTTTTTTTCTCGTCCCTCCCTAATTCTTCTATCCCTGTGTCTCTACCTCTCTCCTCTCTCTCCACGTGACCAGTGTTCGGCCAAGCCTAACCTTTCTTTCTTGGTTCGACCACCATTCGTGCAACGTCTATATTCCTCCCCATGCCTATCAACTCATATGTCCCTGCCGTAAGGCTTCACTTCCACACACGCCAGCTTAATTTAATTCGACCTTAGTCGAAAGACACCCGTTGTTAATGTCCTGTTATTTGCATTTGTATTTGTGTACCATTTCTCATTTTTTTTTCGTATACAATCGCTGCTTTCTTCCAAAGAATCCAGTGCTCTTAGCTTAGTTTTTCCTTGGGGCTGGCCAGATTGGAGCAATCTCGGGTATAACCAGCCGAAATTGCAAAGATAATCTGTAACTCGACCGAGGAAAGAAAACTCTCCTGTCTTAGAAAGAACTTTTTCTTCGTCCATTCCCTTCTGGTCATTTCAAAATGTAACCACGTGTGTATCGTTGGCGATTTTCTTCCTCCGTCTTCCCTTCCTTTGGACTTGACTCTATTTCTGAAGAAGAGCTTTGCTCGAAAAGTTAAATCCTCTTTCCTTCCTTTTCTGAACGTCTGATAATACAGTACTTAATTAACCGCCATTTTATAAAAAATATATAAATGTTTATATGACTGTGTGCTATGTTTATATGATCGTAAAATGTTTATGTAACAACATACTACGCTAATTTAAAGTGAGTATCTATCTATCAATCTGCTAATAGGAAGAATATTATATCCCACAAACCCACTAGCCGTTCTTCATACTGTGACATCAACTCATCCTTGTTTATTGGATGCTGTTAAATAGACATCATAATTTATGAAGGAGAAGCTTATGAAGCTAACCCAACAAACCTAAACCATGACAATACTCTAAAACGTTACGTGGCCAACTCGAAGTGAATTTCAAGGATAAAATTATTGACTCATTCTTTTTTTTCAGAAGCTTTGCACAGTGGAATGCAAAGAAACTTTATATATATATATATATATATATATATTATATATATATATATATATATATATATATACAAGATTGGCTGTAGGCTAATTTGTCTCTTTAACCAGCTAAACAACTTTAGCTTAGCATCGCTACGTGTCGAACACTGATATATACAGCTTAGATATCTACTGTGACATCAACTCATCCTTGTTTATTGGATGCTGTTAAATAGACATCATAATTTATGAAGGAGAAGCTTATGAAGCTAACCCAACAAACCTAAACCATTACACTAGTCTAAAACGTTACGTGGCCAACTCGAAGTGAATTTCAAGGATAAAATTATTGACTCATTCTTTTTTTTCAGAAACTTTCTTATTACATTTGGTCATTGAAAGAAAATGCTTCAAACTATAAAATCGTCAAGAAGAACGTTGAAAGATCAAGGCTTTCGAAAAATGGCAGTAACAGGAGAACCCTATGTAAGACGGAATCTAAATAGAACATATCTGTATTTAAGTATTAGGTGTGAAATTTTTGCAAAAATGCAAGCAAGTAGGTAATTTCATTTTATGGAGCTGAAAACAGCCGTTTTTAATTTGCAGTTATATGCGAGTGTATCAACGAAATATGTGTGAATGCATGCAACTGATTAAGCACACATTGTTACTGAACCTTCTTATAGCTAACCAACCTATTGGCCTTATTAATCTTGTATCAATCTATTATCACATTGTAACTACATACATTTCCGCTCATTTTTTTTTTTTTGATGTTTACTATATTTTCGTTTTCTTTTTTTAAGTGAGTCCTTTAGTGTTTATTCTTTGCTATTCTAGGCACAGGGCCCGAAATTTTAGGAGAGGGGGCCAGTCGATTAGATCGACCCCAGTACGCAACTGGTACTTAGTTTATCGACCCCGAAAGGATGAAAGGCAAAGTTGATCTCGGCGGAATTTGAACTCATAACGTAAAGACAGACGAAATACCTATTTCTTTACTACCCACAAGGGGCTAAACACAGAGAGGACAAACAAGGACAGACACACGGTTAAGTCAATTACATCGACCCCAGTGCGTAACTGGTACTTATTTAATCGACCCCGAAAGGATGACAGGCAAAGTCGACCTCGGCGGAATTTGAACTCAGAACGTAACGACAGACGAAATACTGCTAAGCATTTCGCTTGGCATGCTATAGCCTTTATTGTGTATCGAACAATTGTCGCATACGTTTCTTATTACAAACACTCATAATAACTCTTCATTTAATTTTATTTTACATTTTCACTTTGTTACATGCCCATTTTCTTTATAAAGAACATAGGCGCTAGAGTGGCTGTGTGGTGAGTATTTTGCTTACCAACCACATGGTTCCGGGTTCAGTCCCACTGCGTGGAACCTTGGGTAAGTGTCTTCTGCTATATCCTCGGGCCGACCAAAGCCTTGTGAAAGGATTTTATTGAAGGAAACTGAAAGAAATCCGTCGTATCTGTATGTATTTATGTGTCTGTGTTTGTGCCCCCACCATCGCTTGACAACCGATGTTGGTGTGTTTACGTCCCCGTAACTTAGCAGTTCGGCAAAAGAAACCGATAGAATAACTTCTAAGCTTACAAAGAATAAGTCCTGGAGTCGATTTGCTCGACTAAATGCGGTGCCCGCAGTAAGTTTTTAAAAAAGGCTTTAAGTTCATTTTAAGGGTTTCTTACTTTTAATCAACTTTTGTGATTTTTAACTGACCCCGCGATAACTAAATTTTCCCAGAATGCTTTGAATGCTCCAAAGGAAGTGAATATGCCTTACTCTCCCACATAAAACAAAAGATTACTTTAGCTGAGGTTCTGGATCAATCGATATATATTCGGTTCATAATCAATTATTAAACTCTGAGTCACCCAAAATATATTCATATATATATATATATATATATACATATACATATATGCGTGCGTGGGGTGTGTGAAAGGCCATACATACATCTGCTTGCATATATACATGCATTTGCATTTACATGCATACATACATGTTTATGTGCGTGTGTGTATATATATATATATACTTTTAATTTATTATTTTACTTATTTCAGTCATTTGATTGCGGCCATGCTGGAGCACCGCCTTTGAAAGTCTAATACTTCTTCTATCGCTCACTTTTGCCAAACCGCCAGGTTACGGGGACGAAAACACACCAACATCGGTTGTCAAGCGATGGTGGCTGAACAAAAACACACAAATCTATCTATCTATCTATCTATCTATCTATCTATCTATCTATCTATCTATCTATCTATCTATCTATCTATCTATCTATCTATATACAACGGGCTTCTTTCAGTTTCATTCTATCAAATCGACTCAAAAGGCCCTGGTCGTCCCGAGACTATAGCAGAAGGCAATTGCCGGAACCATGTGGTTGGAAGCGAGCTTCTTACCACACACCTACACCATATATATATATATATATATATATATATATATATATATATTCAACATGTGATCTCTTGAGCACCGCCAGCAAAAATATTTTTTTCCTCTGTCTTCCCTTCTCGGGATCTTTCCTTCTCCTTGTTTCCGACGAAGAGCTCCGCTCGAAACGTTAAACCCTCCTTCCCTTCTTTCCTGAGCGTCAAATAATACTTTAATTGTTCCACGTCCTCGCGTTGCTGTGTTCTTTTCTGTGTTTTCTTGTTTGGATTAACTATATATATATATATATATATATATATATATATATAATAATATAATATAATATAATATAATATAATATAATATATATATATATAATACAAAAAAGGGACAACAAAACATCCAGACAGACGATACAAAGAAAACAAGGATGGGTCATTCGGAGTTTTCGTTCCTCAGTCGAGTTCCAGACTATCTTTGCAATTTCAGCTGGTTAAATTCGAGATTTCTCCAATCTGGCCATCCCCAAAGAAAAAATAAGCTAAGAGTACTAGATTCTTTGCAAGAAAGCAGCGAAGAAATGGTACACAAATACAAATAACAGGCCAATAACAACGGATGTCTTTCGACCAAGGGTGGCCTGTGTGCAAGAAAAGCCTTATGGCAGGGACATAAGATTTGACTGGCACATGGAGGAGTATAGATAGAAGAATATAGATGTTGCACAGATTGTGGTCAAACTAAGAAAGAAAGGTCAGGCTTGGCCGAACACCGGTCACGTGGGGAGAGAAGAGAGAGAGAGAGAGAGAGAGAGAGAGAGAGAGAGAGAGAGAGAGAGAGAGAGAGAAGAGAAGCAGAGGGATTGAAGAATTAAGGGGGGACGAGAAAAGAAGTGAAAGGGACAGAGTGAAGTGAAAGGGACCGAGTGAAGTGAAAGAGAGGAGAGAAGGTGAGCATGAAGAGAAGGCCAGGAAATGTGAGAGTGGGGGGACAAAAGAGCGAAGGAAAGAATGAAAGAACAGAAAGCAATAGAGTCGTACAAAGTTTATATATATACAGTATATATATATACTTACATATAAGTGACCAAAGTGTACGTACGCCGCTATATTTTTATATATAAAAAACTCAAAGATGGGACTAGAACGCAAAACATTTAGACAGTTAGGTTATATATATATATATATATCGGAGCGATCTCAAGATTAATCAGCCGAAATTGCGAGGATGATCCGGTTCTTGACTGAAGATTGAAGGCTTCGAATGTCCCGTCCGTGTTTTTTGTATCGTCTTCTAAATGTTTTGCGTTCTTGTCCCAGTTTGTATTTTTTTTACATATATATCTATATATATATAATGTAATAATTTGAATTCGCCTTAATGGTCCCTTTGCATACTGAACACTTGGTGAAATTGATTAATAATTAATTATTTTGCCCTCTGTTGTTGAAATTATAATTAATCTCCCTCTGATTAATGCTTCGGACTTACCGAAATAAGCATAGAGTTTGATGATTTTAACCACGCTGGTGGAAAGGGGAGAAAACAGAGATTCTTCGCTTGCTTATTTTGAATTTGTTGACACTGTTAGTTGGGAGCAGATCTTCGAGAGGGTATGTTCTTATTTTCAGTGTTTCCAAATCCAAACCAAGGAATTTCCGAGCCGATGATAGAAATGTTGTTTTGACTAATCTTGAAACGTACGTTCTCGAATAACCTTAGCATTTGATTTTTCGATGTCATTACCCCCAAACTTTTGTGAGTTAAATTATGCAAACACTATATATGAGAGAGATTTTCTTTAAGTATTAGAAATAGCCTAAAAAAGTTTTTTAGCTGCTATTTCTAATGAGTTCAGTATGCGGCAAAGTAATTTATTTTACTAAGCCCTTTTATATATGTAATAATTTGAATTCGCTTGAATGGTCCCTTTGCATACTGAACACTGGTGAAATGAAATTGATTAATAATTAATTAATTTTGCCCTCAATGTTTGAAATTATAATTAATCTCCCTCTGATTAATGCTTCGGACTTTACCGAAATAAGCATAGAGTTTGATGATTTTAACCCACGTGGTGGAAAGGGGAGAACAGAGATTCTTCGCTTGCTTATTTTGAATTTGTTGACACTGTTAGTGGGAGCAGATCTTCGAGAGGGTATGTTCTTATTTTCAGTGTTTCCAAATCCAAACCAAGGAATTTCGAGCCGTGATAGAAATGTTGTTTTGACTAATCTTGAAACGTACGTTCTCGAATAACCTTAGCATTTGATTTTTCGATGTCATTACCCCCAAACTTTTGTGAGTTAAATTAGGCAAACACTCTATATGAGAGAGATTTTCTTTAAGTATTAGAAATAGCCTTAAAAAAGTTTTTTAGCTGCTATTTCTTTCTAATGAGTTCAGTATGCGGCAAAGTAATTTATTTTACTAAGCCCTTTTATATAATGTAATAATTTGAATTCGCCTTGAATGGTCCCTTTGCATACTGAACACTTGGTGAAATGATTAATAATTAATTAATTTTGCCCTCAATTGTTGAAATTATAATTAATCTCCCTCTGATTAATGCTTCGGACTTTACCGAAATAAGCATAGAGTTGATGATTTTAAACCACGCTGGTGGAAAGGGAGAGGGGAGAACAGAGATTCTTCGCTTGCTTATTTTGATTTGTTGACACTGTTAGTTGGGAGCAGATCTTCGAGAGGGTATGTTCTTATTTTCAGTGTTTCCAAATCCAAACCAAGGAATTTCCGAGCCGATGATAGAAATGTTGTTTTGACTAATCTTGAAACGTACGTTCTCGAATAACCTTAGCATTTGATTTTTCGATGTCATTCCCCAACTTTTGTGAGTTAAATTATGCAAACACTATATATGAGAGAGATTTTCTTTAAGTATTAGAAATAGCCTTAAAAAAGTTTTTTAG
The DNA here is from genome assembly GCF_006345805.1 of Octopus sinensis. Lineage (NCBI taxonomy): Eukaryota > Metazoa > Mollusca > Cephalopoda > Octopoda > Octopodidae > Octopus > Octopus sinensis. Next base: position 69,848,711 of record NC_043002.1, read on the forward strand.
CTGCTATTTCTAATGAGTTCAGTATGCGGCAAAGTAATTTATTTTACTAAGCCCTTTTATATAATGTAATAATTTGAATTCGCTTGAATGGTCCTTTGCATACTGACACTTGGTGAAATTGATTAATAATTAATTAATTTTGCCCTCAATTGTTGAAATTATAATTAATCTCCCTCTGATTAATGCTTCGGACTTTACCGAAATAAGCATAGAGTTTGATGATTTTAACCCACGTGGTGGAAAGGGGAGAACAGAGATCTTCGCTTGCTATTTTGAATTTGTTGACACTGTTAGTTGGGAGCAGATCTTCGAGAGGGTATGTTCTTATTCAGGGTTTCCAAATCCAAACAAGGAATTTCCGAGCCGATGATAGAAATGTTGTTTTGACTAATCTTGAAACGTACGTTCTCGAATAACCTTAGCATTTGATTTTTCGATGTCATTACCCCCAAACTTTTGTGAGTTAAATATGCAAACACTATATATGAGAGAGAGATTTTCTTTAAGTATTAGAAATAGCCTTAAAAAAGTTTTTTAGCTGCTGCTATTTCTAATGAGTTCAGTATGCGGCAAAGTAATTTATTTTACTAAGCCCTTTTATATAATGTAATAATTTGAATTCGCCTTGAATGGTCCCTTTGCATACTGAACACTTGGTGAAATTGATTAATAATTAATTAATTTTGCCCTCAATTGTTGAAATTTATATATATATATATATACAGACAGATATATACAGATAGATAGATTGAGAGAGAGAGAGAGAGAGAGTGCGTGTGTGTGTGTGTGTGAGAGAGAGAGAGAGAGAGTGTGTGTGTGTGAGAGAGAGAGAGAGAGTGTGTGTGAGAGAGAGAGTGTGTGTGTGAGAGAGAGAGAAAGAGAGGGAGGCTGAGAGAAAAGGAAAAACAAATACATCGCCAAATAGACAGACAGACAAGCCAACAGACAGACAGGCGGTCAGAAAAAAAGAGCTGACCGAACATTAGAACTGTTTCCCTGTGTTCATGGCTGTTGTTTACAATGAAGTCCTGTAAAAACCATTTTACATTTACTATCAGTTATATCCCTTATGTTTTATCTGAATATCGGAATTAAATGTAAGTCATTGGGTTTATAAATTAACGCTTCCTGTTTTAATGATAATAACATCTGTTCTAACAATGATACAGCATTGAACGAAAGATATGCAAGTAAAATCTGATATAACACATTCACAGCTGAATTAGGGTTAATACATTTTATGTTGTTAAGAGTTAATTATTTTAAGTCGGCGTAATTATGCAGTGAATCATATTTCGTGCCTGTACGATTGTCTAAAAGAATTTATTATTATATTATTATTATATTATTATTATTATTATTATTATTATTATTGTTGTTGTTGTTGTTGTTGTTGTTGTTACTACTACTACTACTACTACTACTACTACTACTACTACTACTACTATTATTATTATTATTGAGTGAGAGAGCAGTGCATGCCATCAAAGTGACACTGGGGTAAAATATACGAAGCCCAATATACCCATCATGACTACCCGTCTGATAAAGGTACACCAGGCACATGCATCACAACCATATGTGCGCGCCATAGTGATCTCATATCAAGATAAAAGCACATGACTTGCAGGTGGGGGCCCAGTTAGAATTTTCTTCAGGTTGAGTAGCCCATCCCGCTCAAAAGGTCCTGAATAAGGTTGTTAAGGATGTTGAAAGAACCACCCATGTTTCCAGAGGTGAATTATTCAAAAACCCAAAGAATCCCTCTCAACACTGGCTATGCTGCTCCCCCACTACTTCTGCTCGTGATCAGAGATGCACTATCGTCGCCACTAGGGACATGCTCAACTGGTTAAAGTCAAAAAACTGACAAGCAAATCTGTGGTATTGAGCAGAATATGTTGCTGTAGCCCATCTTTTATACCAAGACAAAACAATGTACATGATAACACTTCCAATCAGTTAAGATCAGAAGCCATGGGAGCCTCTGCCTGGTACTGCATCAGGGCATTTATTGACATTTTTCAACATTTTGAATATTACAACAAAAAAACATGGCTATGAAGCGAACAGTTGGCTGTTCCTTCCTTCAAGATACATTCCCTCCGCAAACACACACAACTCGTCCAAAACACCCACTTCACGCCTTAAAAGGCAACAAAGATTCTCCTTCCGAACCGCAGAGCACGAGCTCCGTTCAAAAGGAGAATGCAAGCCAGGACGTCGCGTTCGACGTAATTCTCGATTTTTCCCCTCTGCCTTCACCTAATGTTTTGGTACGGAAGGAGGAGGAAAAAAAAACAAATACAAAAATCATCACAAACATTGACACGGAGATAAAAGAAAAAACTTCCAACAATTTTGCTTCTGCTGCGAAGCAAATTTCGGAGGAAGTTAAGATAACTCTAGAAGATGTGAAAAGAGCGAAGAATTGTTAAGGAAGGATGGCAATGGTATCTTCCTCAATACTCCACAAGAGGTGATTGAAAGCACCAACAAGCAAACAATAATTTACAAAGTTTTCGACAGAAAACTAAAAGAAATAACAAATGCCACACCCCAACAGTTGGAGATAGCTCTAAAGCCCATTTGGGCCCAAAAGAGCTACGTAACCAAGGGGAAGCGTTTTGGAACCGTGGAGGTTCGCTTCCCAACAGAGGAGCTTGCAAGGGCGACGCCATTTCGCCCTTGCAAACTGAGAATTTGTTACTAATTCCGACCCACCTCGGAAAACAAAACAAGCACAAACATTACAGATTTCATAATACCTACACACAACACACCACCAGCACACATTCTCACAATAAAAATAAACAAAACAGTTTACAACGAAATAAAACAAATATTCCCTAACGATGTGGGATCGTTAGGGAAAAGTTTCTCTCAGAAACTTTACAAAAATATTATTGAAGCACCCGTGCAAAAGCACAAGGGAGCCACCCCCCCCACCAACAACAGTAAGTAGAGCCTTTTTTCTCCTTTTTTCCCCCTAACTTTTGAAACATGGCAAATCTTAGAATCGGTTGCTTGAATGTGAGAGGCCTCGGGTCACCTTGGAAACAGGGTCACCTGTTAAACGACCTGAGGTTTCATGATGTGGATGTAGCAGCCATCAGTGAAACCAGGCTCTCCGACCCGCAGGAACTCGCAGCCCTTTTCGGCGGATACGAGATATTTCTATCTCCGTGTCGGCCGGGAGCGGGCGGTGGTGGTACTGCGGTGTTGTTTCGGAAGGGCCTGGACCTGAAAATAAGGACAGTCTTCTTGGATCCGGAAGGTAAGTTGGTGGTCCTCGACGTGGACGGTAGTGACGGCGGTGCTTTCAGACTGCTGGCTGCCTACGCTCCGACAGGAGCAGGGCAGTCGGATTATTTCAAACGTCTGGAAGTTTTCCTGGGAACGTCACGCACTCTAGTACTAGTTGGGGATTGGAACGCTGTCTTAGACGAACGTTTCGATCGGGTGGGCAGGGGAGCGTCTGATAGGAGAGGGGGAGGGTGCAAGAGCCTCGCCAACTACTCGGCCGCTTTCAGCTGTCCGACAGGTTTCGACTAGACAACCCGAATGTGCCAATGTGGACTTGGACAAACCGCATCGGGTCGTCTAGATCGTACTTAGATAGAGTTGTTTGTAGGCCAGCGGATAAGGACAGCGTAGGGTGTCCACAATTCCACCTAGTCGAATATACGGACCACAAATTAGTGATCTGTACGGTCGACTTAGATAGGCTACATAGACAGGGACCCGGCTACTGGAAGCTGAACGCGTCGTTAACGGCGTGCAAAGCTTACAGAGACCGGATTAGTTTACTAGTTAAGGGGCGCTCACGGGGGCAATCATCAACAACAACTGGTGGTTTGCCCTCAAGAGAGCAATTAGAGTAGAGTCGATTAGGTATAGTAAGACTCTAGCTATTGAACGTAGGAAGAGAGAGCGGGATTTAGTTAAGAAACTAGACGAGGCTCTTGACACTGGCATCGCGACCGACGTGTTGGCGGCAAGGTTGGCCCTCGACCAACACTTCGACGCCAAACACGAAGGCTGCGTTGTCAGAGCTAAGGCACGTTCGCTAAGCGGGGAGGGGACTAGAGCCGCTCGATGGGCCCGCGTGGCGGAGGCGAAGCGAGGCAACAGAGCAACCATTCGGTCTTTGGTGGACCAGAACGGGCGCGAGGTTACCCAACCGAAGCAGATGTGTACGGTGCTTCAGCGGCACTTTGCTCAACTGTTTGGGACGAGCGTGTGGAACGGACACCAACGGTACAGACTTCGGTGTGTACCTGGACGGACTGCCGCAACTCTCGGACAGCGAGGCAGAGTGCTGCGAAGGACCGATATCTGCCTGGGAAGTACAGGAAGCGATGAAGAGTTGCACGAGAGGTAGATCGCCGGGTTTGGATGGTCTGCCCTACGAGCTTTACTTTTCAATGCCAGACTTGTTTGCGGACCTGTTGGCAAACGTCTACTGCAACTGGCAGCAAAACGGGAGAATTCCTGCTTTTGTCTGTCGAGGGGTGGTGGCTTTGCTAAAGAAGGACCCAAACAAGGGGGACGTTATAGGGAATTTCCGGCCCATCACTCTGCTCAATGCAGAGTTGAAGATTTTGGCCAAGGTGCTAGCCAAGAGATTGGCGCTCGTCGTGGACAAGCTGGTCGGCGGGACGCAGACATGCGCCGTGCCGACCAGGTCGATACACGACAACCTCCATCTCATGCGCTACATCATAGAGAGGGTGGGTAACGACGCTGGCGCGGGTGGGGCTTTGATCAACTTGGATCAGAGTAAAGCCTTCGATAGGGTCGACCATCGGTACCTGGCAGCTGTCCTCAAGGCAGCCGGCTTCGGTCCAGTCTTCCGCGGGGGATCGCTGCTTTATACAGCAACATCTGCTCGGTGATACGGGTGAACGGTCACCTTTCGGAACCGTTCGACATCTCGCGTTCGGTCCGCCAAGGATGCCCTCTCTCCTCCCTCTTGTACATTTTGACTCTCGAGCCATTACTGCGCAAGTTGGAGGCTTTGAGGGGCATCCCGCGCGATCTAGGAGGCGGAAACAGCGTGTCTGCTTATGCCGACGACGTCACCGTGGTGGTGTTGAGCCACAGGCACATTGGCCTGATTGGCGAGACGCTAAACCAGTACGAAGCGGTGACAGGGGCAAAGATTAACGCGGAAAATTCTGTGGGCTTGCAACTGGGCACCTGGAGAGGCAAGCCCATGCCGTCCAACAGCGTCGTAGGGCGCTGGACAGACGGACCCGTTAAACTGCTCGGGGTCTGGTTCGGTCCGGACCTCCAGGTGGATAAGAACTGGGAAGAGGTGACGAGCAGGGTGGCACGTCTCACCCAGAAATGGGCCGAGAGGAAGCTGTCCCTGAAAGGTCGAGCGGAGGTGGCGAATGCGTACATCGCATCCGTCATCTATTACCGCTTGACCGTCGTCCCTTGTCCCGACCGCTGGTTGGCCAAGCTGGTACGCCTGCTCTTCGACTTTTTGTGGAAGGGTCAGGTGCCACTGGTCAGGCGATCCATCTGCTGTCAACGACCGCTGAACGGAGGCCTTGGAATGCCGTGGTTGCTGTTGCGCAGACATGCGCTCAGGCTGCGGCATCTCAAGCGCTTCCTAGACGGTGAACAGGTGTGGTCGTCTTTGTCAGACGCGATTTTCCGCAGCTCGTCTCTTTGACGGAGCTGCAGACCTGGATCAAACGTAGACCGAGAAAGGGCGCTTGGCACCTCGAGTGCCGTCAAGCCCTCTCCGCCCTCCGCCAGGCGGGCAATGCGGTCGGTTACAGCTCCACTCTAGCGTTCTATAGAGGGTTAGTGGAGGAAAAATGCGACGACGTTCTCGGGGAAACTCTAGGCGTTGAAGACGACGAACTGAGCGGTCTGTTCGGGAGGACTTTCGGGCCGGGGCCGATGGATAATTTCCAGAGGTCTCTCGCCTGGCAGTGCTACCGAGGGGCTCTGCCTGTTCGAGATAAACTCTACCGGCACGGAAGTGCCGTCAGCCGGGCCTGCCCGAGGTGTTGCCAGGACGACGAAACGTTCTGCACGCACTCGTCCAGTGCCCGAGTATTGCTGAAATATGGGTTTATGTCGAACAGCTACTGTCACGTGTAGGACGGATCCGACTATCGGCCGAATCCATAGTGAAGATTGTCCCGCCGACCTCCTTTAACAAGGAGGGCGAGGCCGTTTTCTTGTGCCTAGTGGCTGTGGCGAAAGAGGTCGTGTGGTGGACTCGTTTGAAAGGGCTAAAGTCAGACACTTTCCTCTTTGGTCAAGGCCTCATCAACTTTTTCAAGTTTCACTTGAAAAGGAAGATGAGGTTAGAGAGGAAAGTGCTGTCCGATAGCAAGTTTTATGAAAGGTGGGTGAATTGTGCGAGACTGGCCTGTATAAATGGACCAGTTCTCAGGTTTCGCCTGTGATTTCAAAGAAAAAGGTAATGTAAAAGGAGAAGAAAGGGGACTCTCTACACCCCCTTTTTTTGACCAGGCTCCCGTTGGCTTTTGTAGGGTTTTTTCCACCAGGAACCTTTCGAGACGTCTCGCCCTTTTGGGAGTTTTTCATTGTTGAATTTTATAAGTTGCTATAAAGATTTTTACTCGATGTTTTTAAAAAACGGCAAAACCCTTTGTAACCTTTCGTCCTGTCTTGTCCCTTTATGTAATCATGCGTGTCAGCCCTTGTGGCCAATAAAAAAGAATTGATTATTATTATTATTATTATTATTATTATTATTATTATTATCATTATCATTATTATGGCGGCGAGCTAGCAGAATCGTTAGCACACCGTACGAAATGCTCTGCAGTATTTCGACCATCTCTATGTTCTGAGTTCAAATTCTGCCGAGGTTGACTTTGCCTTTCGGGGTCAATAAAATAAGTACCAGTTGGGCTCTAGTGTCAAGGTAATCGACTAGTTCCCTACACCGAAATTTCCGGCCTTGTGCCTATAGTAGAAAGGATCATCATCATCATCATTATTATTATTATTATTATTATTATTATTATTATTATTACTATTATTATATTTTTTTTTAAAGCTTCCTTTGCGATCACGTGGTTTCGAATTCAGCCACTGTGCGACATGTTGGGAAAGCGTCCTCTGCCAAAGCGCCGGGCTAACCAACGATGTCTCGTAATTGAATTTGGTAGATGAAAGCTGTGAGGGTCTTTCGTGAGTGTGTATATTCCTTTATTCTTCATTCTTTTGCTTGTTTCAGTCATTTGACTGCAGCCATGCTGGAGCACCTCCTTGAAGAGCTTTTTTTTTTCAGTTGAACAAATCGGTCTTAGGACTTATTTCTTAAGCGTAGTACTTATTCTACCGGATCCTATTGCCGAACCGCTAAGTTACAGCGACGTAAGCACACAAACACCGGTTGTCAAGCTGTAATGGGAGGTCAAACACACACACACACATACACACACATAGACAAATATACGACGGGGTTCTTTCAGTTTCCATCTACCAAATCCACTCATAAGGCATTGGTCGGCCCGAGGTTGTAGTAGAAGACACTTGCCCAAGGTGCCACGCAGTGGGACAGAACCCAGAACCATGTGGTTGGGAAGCAAGGTACTTACCACACAGCAACGCCTATATATATTTGTGTGTGTGTGTTGTGTGTGTGTGTGTGTTGTGTGTGTGTGTGTGTTCGCGCGCGCGCGTACCTGTGTTTGTGTGCCTTTGTATCTATGTTTGTTATCCCCGCCACAATTTGTCAACTACTGTTGTCTTGTTTACGTTACCGTAACTTAGCAGTTCGGCAAAAGAAAAAACCGACAGAATGAATACCAGCCAATTCATTCGACTAAAGCCCTTTAAGGTCGTGCCCCAGCATGATCGCAATCCAATGAGTGGAACAAGTAAAAGACAGAAGGTAGAGATTGTAGTTTTGAATTTGGATAAGCAATGCGTACCTCGACCACCTAGGGGACTGTTCACTGAGGATTCAAATCGGAAATGGTAGGCCAAACAGATCGAAGTGCGGAAAAGTTAAAGCATATTGTAACTAAACACTCTTTAGACGGGGTTAGGTCCCTCACCACTGCTTGATCACTGGTATTATTTTACGCCTCTATAACTTAGCGGTTCGGCAACAGCGACCGGCAGAATAAGTACTAAATGTTAAAAATAAGTACAGGGGTCTATCTGTTCGAATAAAACCCCTCAGAGTGAAGCTCCAGCATGGCCGCAGTCCAATGACTGAAACAATTAGAAGATATACGATAAACGATCTTAGGTGTAGGAGTGGCTGAGTGATATGTAGCTTGCTTACTAACCACATGGTTCCGGGTTCATTTCTAGATTCTCTTTCTTGTTTTTGTTTTTTTTGCTCTTTTCAGATAGCTGAGAAATTCAGTATAACAAGACACATCTGTGTACAAATCCCATATTGGCTGAGTCTAGCTTTCATCTCTTCGGCTTTGATTAAAAATATATACATACAGATCGATTAAATCAATTATTCCACTGCATATATAAAACTGGCATTATGCCTAGTATAAAGAAATTATTATCGTTAAGCTGGCGCAGATAATATAGAATCAAATGAATAACATGCTATCCCGTGTCTTCACACTTTTTTGCCTTATTCTTCTTAATGGGTCTGCTTTTAAAGTTATATATACTAGCTAATCTACCCACCTACGATGGAGTCGCAGAATGGGGAAGTGAGGTCGTAACAGCAGTATATATTGAGAAATGTGTAAATGGACTTGATAGTTTACTGGGTGATGTCTTAGAGAAATCACATTGCAGCTATATGATGTGTTTGCGACTAAGTGACGACAATTCACTCTCCAACTGAAATAGGCTCCCAGAATCTGTATCATGAATGTGGACCACTCCTAACAAAAGCTAAAGCTTTCTTCGAAAGAAACGAATTTGACCCCGACGTGATTCGAACACGCAACCGTCTGATCTGGAGTCAGACGCGCTACCATTGCGCCACAGGGCCATATGGTCAGAGCTGGCAAAGAATAGTCTTTTGCGACTACAAGATATTGGTTTCACATATTGTCTGCTGTCTCGATCAGCGATCACTTGTTTTGTAAAATAAATGTCTCGCGGTATTTTCTGATTACAAATTGGGTTCTAAAACTACATTTTCTCGATAAATTTAATGACAATATAACCCTTATGATCCTGAAAATAATTCGAAGACACATAAAAAGTATTAAGAAAAAAATGTTATTTAAATATACTTTTATTTTAATTGTTTACACTATTTTATGCCTGTTTATACTCTTAAACATTCAAAGTTCACAAATTTCCCTATTTGAACTATGAATCGTATTCCTTTCGATAATATGATTTAAAAATTTTCAAATTACTGGAGTTCGTTTCTCTACTCATAGCGATGTATAACTGGCCGTGTGTAAACATCAGAGTGGGTAAAAATACACCTACACGATCTAAAGTTTGGCCCTGTGCCTTGTTTGCTGTTATTGTGCGAGCGGAATCTTTAGGGTTGCGAAAAACTAAACTAGGACTTACCTCTCACTGTTCTATGCGAATAATGTCTGGATGTTCTGGCACCATGGGTTATTTTGATTGACAAAACTGAGATGTAAACAACATCGATTAGCCGTTTCGCTTCCCGCTCGAGACTGACACACTTCAATAATCACTAAATAATTATACACACAATATACTGACATACACTTTTTTCATTTTATTTTCGCTATTAGCCGTCCTCGCGATCCCCTTCGTATCTATGATGGGGCCATGATTTATACGAGGAAAATCCAGAGTTACTCATGGTCGGTGAATTTTTAATAAAAATGCGAAGATGGTTTATCAATTAAAAAATCGATATCCACGAAATAATCATACTTTCTGATTTTTTAATGCTAAAACCCTTCCTGACGACCGTCTTTGTAATCCCGAAAAATATCGTTACCATTAATCCATCCGTCTGGCCGTGAAGACAAAGAGACGGACAAACGGACATAACACCCATTACAGTAAGATAACAAATCTTCCCATCTACGACAGGAAATAAGGGGATGGTATCACAAATTTAAACACTCTAAATTCACGAACAATACGGGGGCGGAGGGAAACCAAAGTTAATAATCCTCGTTGCCGGAATTTTAACAAAAGAAAAATCAAAGATGATTTATTAATACAGGAGTTTTGTATAAAACTCAATATAGACGCAGGAGTGGCTGTGTGGTAAGTAGCTTGCTAACCAACCACTTGGTTCCGGGTTCAGTCCCACTGCGTGGCATCTTGGGCAAGTGTCTTCTGCTATAGCCCCGGGCCGACCTTGTGAGTGGATTTCGTAGACGGAAACTGAAAGAAGCCTGTCGTATATATGTGTATATATATGTGTGTGTGTATGTGTTTGTGTGTCTGCGTTTGTCCCCCGCGCATTGCTGGTGTGTTTACGTCCCCGTCACTTAGCGGTTCGTCAAAATTGACCGATATAATAAGTACTGGGCTTACAAAGAATAAGTCCCGGGGTCGATTTGCTCGACTAAAAGGCGGTGCTCCAGCATGGCCGCAGTCAAATGACTGAAACAAGTAGAAGAGTAAAGAGTAAAAGAGAGTATACACTAAATGATCCTAGTTTTTCACATTTTTTCCTGATTACTCCTTCGTAATCCCGAAAAACATTGCTGTATCTCCGGTTGGTCCTTATGCTAATAATAAATACACACACTACTTCTAATTCACATCTGTATCCTTCGCCAAGACCTTCATCCAATCGATCACGAATGGCAATGCAAATAATTGACGGTTGATTAACTAAATGACTGGTAGAACAATCGCTTAGTAATTACTGAAATAATTAGCTAATGAAACTGACGAATTATAAAGAATTGAAATAGAGCCATTGCATGTGTTGGTTCTTTGCACAAGAAACGCCCGTCAACGATATAAAAAAAAAAGAAAAGAAAATATCATATATTTTAACGTCACACAATCTTTATACACGGGATGGTCACAGATGGATTGTGTTTGTGAAAATTAACAGGTAATTAAACGCGATGGCGGATCGGTAAAGACGTTTGAGTTTGGATAGAATATTTCATAGTATTAGTCACAGGTTTCCGTGTCATGATATGAAACGCAGCCGAGGTCAGCTTTGTCTTTCAGCTTAGCGCGGTCGATTAATAAAGTAGAATATTTTATCGGTGATGGTCAAAGTAGGAGACGGATGGGCTCCGCGAAGTTTAGATGAATGAGACATGCAAAACGTTATGATGGACACTCATTTTTGGAAAACACTACTTCATATGTGCTCATTTGATCTGTCTCTTCACGCACACACATACACACAATTATATATATATATATATATATATATAATATTATATATATGTATGTATATATATATATATATATATATATATATATATATATATATATATATAAGTTTAGCTTAGTTTTTCTAATGCTCGTAGCTTAGTTTTTCCTGGGGTCTGGCCGGATCGGAGCGATCTCAAGATTAATCAGCCGAAATTGCTACGATGATCCGGTTCTTGACTGAAGATTGAGGGCTTCGAATGTCCCGTCCGTGTTTTTTGTATCGTCTTCTAAGTGTTTTGCGTTCTTGTCCCAGTTTGTATTTTTCTACATATAATTTAATAATTTTATATATATATATATATATATATTATATATAATATATATATATATATATATAGATATATATATATATATCACGAGAGAGAGAGAGAGAGAGAGAGAAAGAGAGAGAGAGAGAGAAGAGAGAGAGAGAGAGAGAGAGAGAGAAATAGAGAGAAAGACTTATACATAAGATGTGTGCAATGCACTGTGCTTGTAGTAATACAGTGAGTTATAGATTCATGATATTGATGTAAGGGTAATATGCTTTAAACGGATGTCGCTTCACCTACCTGTTTTTAGAACTTCGTGGTTGCGTGGAGATTTAGGATAGTGCACGAAACTGTTAGATATGGATGCAGATGAAAGAACCGATTGGTCTTATTTTTCCAGTTTACTAAGAATGAAGAATATGGATGGAAGCACTCCGTCGGTTACGACGATGAGGGTTCCGGTTGATCCGAATCAACGGAACAGCCTGCTCGGGAAATTAACGTGTAAGTGGCTGAGCACTCCACAGACACGTGCACCCTTAACGCAGTTCTCGGGGATATTCAGCGTGACACAGAGAGTGACAAGGCCGGCCCCTTGAAATACAGGTACAACAGAAACAGGAAGTAAGAGTGAGAGAAAGTTGTGGTGAAAGAGTACAGCAGGGATCACCACCATCCCCTGACGGAGCCTCGTGGAGCTTTTAGGTGTTTTCGCTCAATAAACACTCACAACGCCCGGTCTGGGAATCGAAACCGCGATCCTATGACCGCGTGTCCGCTGCCCTAACCACTGGGCCATTTCGCCTCCACGAATGAAGAATATATTACACCTTGAGAGAAAGTGATACTCTGAAATAAAAATTTTGATTTCTTAAACTTTTGTCTCATATCACTTCAAGTTAGCTATATTACTGTAAAAAAAAAAAGCAATGAAAATAGAAAATATAAACTATTTGACGCTGACGTGATTCGAACACGCAGCCTTCTGATCTGGAGTCAGACGCGTTACCGTTGCGCCACAGCGCCGTATAAATGCGATGTAACGAACAATAGTCTTCTGCCTTACTTTTAGATTTTGCAATTACAAGTTATTGGTTTCATATATATTCTGTCTCGATCAGCAATCAGTTGACAGATTCACGTTCTAAACTTTTAAATCAAGCTTTATTGCTTTATTGCTTTATTGCTAGCTGATGCTAAATTTAAATCTGCCCATTTCGTCTTAGGTTTTGCTTCGCCCTTTGGTGATCATAAGAAAGACAGGAGTGTCAAACAGTAACCACTGGATCGGAAATCGATTTGCTACAAACAACAGTGAAATCTACCTCCAGTGATACGCTGCTGTTCTAAATGAGAGTAAAAAGCCTAGTAAAACGTAGTTTTATGCAATCATGAAAGAGAGGATGAAAATAGGTGGATTTTCTTTGGTCAGGATTGATAGGAAAAGAAACAATAACGAGATAACAGATAAGTAAAGTCGTTAGAGGCTTTGGGTAGAATGTCTTACAGTAACAGTATTAATTCTGGATTTCTGAGTACTGATTTGAAATCCAGCCCAGGCCAACTTTGCTATTCAGCTTTTCAGGGTCGGTTAATAAAGTAGAATTTATCGGTGATGGTCAAAGTTGGTGCGGGATGGGCCTCGCAAAGGTTAGGTGAATGAGACATGCAATATGAAATAATGGCCACTCATTTTGGGAAAAAGATACTTGATACGTATTCATTTGATCTATTTCTTCACACACACACACACACACACACACACACACACACACACGCACATGCACATGCACACACATAATGAGCGAGAGAGACAGTGGGGGAGATAAAGAGGTTGAGAAAGAGTGATTGAGATAATTATCGATAGGATGTATGCGTTGTACTGTATTGTCAGTAAATAGTTACAGATCGCTAATATTGATCTAAGAGCAATAGCTCCAGTCGGGTCTCACTTCACCTGTTTTCTTAATCTTGTTGTTAGTTGGAGATTTTGGGGCTCTACTACATTCTACGAAACTGTTAAATATGGGTGCGGATCGATAGCCGATAAGATAGATACTAGTATCAGATTTGTCTTATTTTACCAATTCACTGAAGATGAAGTGTACAGTTTACCTTGGTGAGAAATGAAACTTTGAACATTAAGACTGAATTTCTTAACGATCTACATTTGTTTCGTATCACTAGCAATTAACTACATTACTCGAAAAGTAAAAAGAAATGAATTTGAAATCGGTGTGACCCCGACGTGATTCGAACACGCAACCGTCTGATCTGGAGTCAGACGCGCTACCGTTGCGCCACAGGGCCATGTGGTTCTTAGACGGCGAAGAATAGTCTTTTACCTTTGCTATTAGATCATGCAACTGCAAGATATTGGTTTCACATATTGTCTGCTGTCTCGATCAGCGATCACTTGTTTTGTAAAATAAATGTCTCGCAATATTTTGTGATTACAAATTGGGTTCTAAAACTACATTTTCTCGTAAATCGACTTGCTACAAACAGCAGTCAAATCTACCTCCAGTGATAGCCTATCGTTCTAAATGAGATGAAAACCTTGTAAAATGTAGTTTTATAAAATCCTGAAAGGGAAGGTGATACCTGCAGGATTTTCTTTGGTTAGGATTTAAAGGAAAATAATCAATAACGAGGTAACAGATAAGTAAAGTTGTTAGAAGCATTGAATAGAATGTCTCACAGTATAAATCCCGGATTTCTGAATCCTGATTTGAAATCCAGCCGAGGCCAACTTTGCTATTCAGCTTTTCAGGGTCGGTTAATAAAGTATAATATTTTATCAGTGATGGTCAAAGTTGGTGCGGGATGGGCCTCGCAATGGTGCGGGATGACATAATGGCCACTCATTTTGCAAAAAGACTACTTGATATGTATTCATTTGATCTATCTCTTCACACACACACACACACACACACACATACACACTCACGAACACACACAGTTATGAATACAAAATCGCGGCAAATGCCAGTAGCAATCCAAAAACCTTCTTTGCCCATGTCCAGCGGAATTCCCGCTTGAACAACCAGATTGCAACGTTGGTAGACTCAACAGGCGTATCAATTGAGGACCCTTATCAACAGAGTCAGTTATTTGCCGAGGCTTTTTCAACTATTTTCAAACAAGATGATGGTCGTGAACCCCCTCCATTTGTTAGATCGGTACCTCCAATGCTTCGATTGGTCATCACGCGGGACGAAGTCAAACGTGTTATTCAAGGCCTCGATGTCAACAAGGGTCACGGCCCTGACGGCATACACCCACGGTTATCAAAGCGTTGGCTCCGGTCATCTGCGAGCCCTTAACACGACTTTTCAATATGTCATTGGCGACGGGTGTTATACCTGCAGACTGGAGAACAGCGATAATCTGCCCAATTTTCAAGAAAGGGAGCCGCGAAGACCCGCTTAACTACCGACCGGTTTCCCTTACATCAATAATCAGCAAGATGTTCGAAACCATCCTTAAGAAAAGTATGATGCTCCACCTCCTAAACACAGCCTCTATCTCTGATTCCCAACACGGCTTCGTGCCGAAGAGATCATGCTTGACCAACTTACTAGTAATGGAAGAATTGGTGACGCGCATCCTCGATGATAGTGATGCTGTTGACATCGTTTTATTGGACTTTGCCAAAGCTTTTGACTTGGTAAACCACCGCCTATTACTTGTCAAGCTTCAAACATATAGTTTCCATCCGGATATTGTACGATGGGTTGGTGTCTTCCTCTCAGATCGCTCCTTCCAAGTCCAAGTTAATGGTTCGCGGTCCGACGTCTCCAGTGCGAGCAGTGGCGTGCCTCAAGGTTCAGTGCTCGGGCCCTTGTTGTTCTTAGTCTTCATAAATGACTTGCCCGACGACCTCACGCAACACACACTTCTATTTGCCGACGATATCAAACTGGTCGCTCCTCGCGGTAATATAGAGGATCTTCGTCGATGCCTCCACCAAATTTGGAAGTGGTCTAACGATTGGGACCTGTGTCTGAACGTGTCAAAGTGCTGTCATCTGCCTGTCGGCTCTACTCCTGCAACTCAACTTGATTTCGAGCCGGGTCGTCTGCTGCTGGAGAGGACCGATCAGGTAAAGGACCTGGGTATCTTGGTGGATTCCTCCTTTTCGCCTTCAGCCCAGTGCGTCCATGCTGCCAACAAAGCACGCGGAATTCTGTTCTTGATTCGACGGTCATTCGGAATGCTCACAGCAGCCATATTCCTACCACTCTATGTCACACTGGTGAGACCCATATTGGAGTATGGGATTCAAGCCTCTTCTCCTTATCTCCTCAAAGACATACAGCATCTCGAAAGAGTCCAGAAGCTGGCTACCCGCATGGTTCATGGTCTCAAAAATTTGTCCTACGAAGAAAGGCTGAGGACGCTCGACCTTTATTCTCTTGAAAAACGCCGCCGCCGTGGTGATCTCATTCTCGCCCACAACATCATAAGCGGAAAGTGTAACCTCTCGAAAGAGCTGTTCTTCACTCCTGCTCCAGAGCGTCGGCTGCGGGGTCATTCCGAAAAGCTCTACCTGCGACGATTTCATCTCAATCGAAGGAGAGGAGCTTTCTCCGTCCGGGTTGCGGATCCGTGGAACAAGCTGCCAGACGAGATGGTGAAGATGCCGACGACCGCTTTGTTCAAAGCCTCCCTGGACCTCAAGTGGCCTGAACTCTTTACATGAACACCACCCTGTACTTAACTCCATGTCCCCCTACATGGCCTTGCTATTTGCTTTTGAGCCAAATTAACTAACTAACTAACTAACTAAATAACTAACACACAGACGCACTCACATATATATAATGAGCGAGAGAGAGTGTGTGGGGGAGATAAAGAAAGAGCGAGAGAGAAAGAGAGAGTGAATGAAAGAATTATAGATAGGATGTATGTTGTACTGTATTGTCAGTAAATAGATACAGATCGAAAATATTGATCTAAGAGCAATAGCCCCCGTCAGGTGTCACTTCACCTATTTTCTTAATCTTGTTGTTAGTTGGAGATTTTTGGGCTCTACTACATTCTACGAAACTGTTAAATATGGGTGCAAATCGATAGATCCTGTATCAGGTTTGTTTTATTTTACCAATTCCCTGAGGATGAAGTGTACAGTTCACCTTGGTGAGAAGTGAATCTTTGAACATTAAGATTGAATTTCTTAAAGATCTTCAGTTGTTTCATATCACTTGAAATTAACTTCATTCTTCGAAAAGTTTAAAAAAAAAGAAACGAATTTGAAATAGATGTGACCCCGACGTGATTCGAACACGTAGCCTTCTGATCTGGAGTCAGACGCGCTACCGTTGCGCCACAGGGCCATATGATTCTAAGACGGCGAAGAACAGTCTTTTACCATTGCTATTTGATTACGTAATTACAAGATATTGGTTTCACATATTGTCTACTGTCTCGATTAGCAATCACTTGTTTTGTGAAGTAAATATCTCAAGGCATTTAGTGATTGCAAATTATTGGGGTCTAAAAACACTTTTTCTCGCTAAATTTAATGATGAAAAAAAAAAAAAGGCCCTAATGATCCTGAAAATTATTCGAAGGCATAGCCTTCTGAAATGGAAGTCATTTGCGTTACTGCTCTGCCACAGCGTACGACTATTCATTCATACAATAAACTTTTGAATTATAGCTTCTTGTTAGCTAATTGTAAGTCTCACTGTTTCATCATCATCATCATCATTGTTCGACCGTGGTCGAGACAATGGAATTTACTATGTTACGCCAGACTTCACGGTCCATCATAGCATTATGTAGGTCCTGTTGCTGGATGCCTGTATCCCTGGAGATTACATCAGGATAGGAGAGTGTGCGCCCTCTGGTATTGCGAGTAGATGGTTTCCAGAGGAGAAGAGTAGAAATTACATCTTTTTCAGCTCTACAACAATGTCCAGCAAACTGGACTCTCCTACCTTTCACAAGAGATGACACAGGTGGTAGTTTCCCATATATTTGCATTTTGGTTGGATCATTTTGTGATCATACAAAACGCAGGAGAATTGAACAGCAATGAATGAAAATAGCAACTAAATTGTAACTTGATAGAAGCCAAAGGGGAACTTCCTATTTCGTTCTTGTTGTATCTCGGTAGGGACATTATGCTAATAATAAAGACACACACAACTTCTAATTCACATCTGTATCCTTCCTCCAGACCTCTAGTCACCAGGCGATCGTGGCGGAGATGAAAGTAACTGTGGATGATTAACTAAATGACTGGTGAAACCATCAATTAGTAGTGGCTGTGTGGTTAGTAGCTTGCTTACCAACCACATGGTTCCAGGTTCAGGCCCACTGCGTGGTACCTTGAGCAAGTGTCTTCTGCTATAGCCTCGAGCCGACCAAAGCCTTGTGAGTGGATTTGGTAGACGGAAACTGAAAAGAAGCCTGTCGTATATATGTATATATATATATATATATGTGTGTGTGTGTGTGTGTGTTTGTGTGTCCGTGTTTGTTCCCCCAACATCGCTTGACAACCGATGCTGGTGTGTTTACGTACCCGTAACTTAGCAGTTCGGCAAAAGTGACCAATAGAATAAGTACTAGGCTTCCAGAGAATAAATCCTGGGGTCGAATTGCTCGACTAAAGGCGGTGCTCCAGCGTGGCCGCAGTCAAATGACTGAAACAAGTAAAAGTAAAAGAGAAACATTTGATTAATGAAATTGACGAATAAGAAAGAATTGAAATCGAGCCATTGCGTGTGTTAATTATTTGCCTAATGACCGGCCCTCACTGATATACAAAAGGAAAATAAAATATGGCCACGTGGCTATATGGTTGCAAGCTGCTAAGAATAGTCTTTTGCTTTTGCTATTAGATTATGTAATCATAAGTTAATATATTGGTTTCACATGTTTTCTGCTGTCTCGATCAGCATTCACGGTATTTTGTTCGATATTCTAAAGAATCCTGCAATTCATCAACAACAACATCTTGACATTCTGTGTCCGATTGTTATTAAAATCAACAGGAATCATTTATGTTATGTGTCTTTTCAAATTTCAATCAACATATAAATTCTAGATGACTTGGGTCCTAAAAGTGTATTTATATCGGTAAACTAATTTCTAAAAAATGTCCATTTGAACCCCAACTTGAATCGATCATGAAACTTTCTAATCTAGAGCAATTCGATCCCAGGACTTATTCTTTGTAAGCTTAGTACTTATAATAGATCGGTTTCTTATACCGAACCACTAAGTTACAGGGACGTAAACACACCAGCATCGGTTTTGAAGCGATGTTAGGGGGACAAACACAGGCACATAAACATATACACACATACTTACATATATATATATAAAATTTAATCCAAACAAGAAAACACAGAAAAAAAACAGAAAAAAACACAGCAACGCGAGGACGTGGAACAATTAAAGTATTATTTGACGCTCAGGAAAGAAGGGAAGGAGGGTTTAACGTTTCGAGCGGAGCTCTTCGTCGGAAACAAAGGAGAAGGAAAGATCCCGAGAAGGGAAGACAGAGGAAAAAAATATTTTTGCTGGTGGTGCTCAAGAGATCACATGTTGAAAATATATATACATATACATATAAGTATATATACATATACAAGTATATATACATATACAAGTATATATACATATACAAGACGGGCTTCTTTCAGTTTCCGTCTGCCAAATCCACTCACAAGGTTTTGGTTGGCCCGAGGCTATAGTAGAAGACACTTGCCCAAGGTGTCTCGCAGTGGGAATGAACCCGGAACCCTGCGGTTCGTAAGCAAGCTACTTACCACACACCGACTTAGCCAATCGGCCACCTTGTGGTATTTTACCTCACAGTCGACCCTAACAAAAGAAATTCTAGCTGTGACTACCCCCGTCTTAAGGTGTGTACAATTCTGAAGAACGTTGGTAAAGCATCTGACTCCAGTTGAGAAGTTTACGCGTTCGAAATATGTCGAGATCACAAGCAGTTGTTCATTGTATTTTTCTTTTTGTTTTTATGCATTATATTTATCAGCAAGCGTACTTTTAGAACCCAACTGATATGGATTTTATGTGTAGATTAAAAGATTAAAAAGTCGTCATAAATAAAATAATTGATCTTAATAAATTTCGTAAACATAATTTCAGATATTTGTCAGAACCACGTAGTAAATACAATAAAAAATCAAGTGACTGTTGAATCGAAACAGAAAACATGTCAAGTAAATATATAAATATAGCAAGAGGAAAAGACTATTGTTTGACGAATTGCTTCATATGGCCCTGTGGCGCAACGGTAGCGCGTCTGACTCCAGATCAGAAGGCTACGTGTTCGAATCACGTCGGGGTCATTAGAGAACTATTTTTTTTTTTTTTTTTTTTTTTTTGGTTAAAAACATTTTCTTTTTAATGCTACATAGTTTGTAACTCTTCAACGTTATGAAAAACAGTTATATAGAAGTTGGAAAGAAAGCAGAGAAGATGAAAAGAAATGGCTTGGTCGAAAGAATCGACCCGGTGCTTCATTTTAAATCCATTACTCATCCTATTGGCATGCTTTTACCAAACAGCAAAATGAGGGAGATGCAAACAAACCAACACCAGTTGTCAAGCCGACAAAATACCGTCAAACATTTGCTTTACAAAACAAATGACAGTTGATCAAGACGAGAAATATCTGAAATATATGAACTTATAATTACATTTATTAATCCTTAAATCCTTAAAAATGTTCTAGCCCGAAGGCCGCGGCCATGCTGGGGCACTAAGATTTAGAGCTTCATTTCTATGTGGCCCTGTGGCACAACGGTAGCGCGTCTGACTCCAGATCAGAAGTCTGCGTGTTCGAAACACGTCAAACCATCCTGGGGTTTTATTCTATTTATTTAATCTTTTTGCAGTCTCTTTTTTATTATGATATTCTTATAACGTTTCAATATAATGAAATAGGGTTACAGGTCAATAAGAAATTTATTTCAATGTAAGTTGGAAATAAAGCAATGAACACAGAAAGAAACGCTCCACCAATCCGTAGCAATGTGCTGTGGTTACCATCCTCAGCTACCTTACCCATAGGGTCTGGTCAGAAGCAACCGTCACTAGACATCTCCACCGGATTTAGAAACGTGAACTACAGGCCATCTCGTTCTTGCTCTCGCCCTACGTCTCCAGCCGGTTGTCCCGGTTTCAAGAGGCCGTCTTGCGATTCTTTTCTGCAATATTTTACTCATATGCCTGTAGTACCAGAGTTGTGACCTTTTAAGGCAGAGAAGTGGTGGTCCGCGGTCTGTTGAGCCTGCCTAATCTCCGAGCTATATACCCTGTTGAATAACGTTATTCTAGAGGTGGGATGTCCAACCTTCTTTCCTATTGGGCCAAATTATAAATCTAAGTATATTCACCGGACCACAAATGTACTTGGATATAAACTTTTAAAAAGTTCAAAATATAGTGAATAAATTTTTTTAATAACAAATATAAATACAAATTAATGAAATTACACTCACACAAAATAAAATTAATGTGAGCTTTGGCATTGCTTCCCTTTTATGATATTCTCAGTATTTGCTTTTATGGTCTATACTTCACTCAAGGAATGTTAGATAAATGGCAATCATTCAGCCTATTTCTTTCAGTAGTTTTGATGTTTTTCATGCATCACCGATAGTTGTTGGCAAACAACGGCAGTAATTTTATTCAGCTGAATACACGTCATTGATTGGTTGAAATTATCGAAATACGACAACTTTAACAAAAAAATAACTTCTCAAAATACAGAATTTTCCAAACAATACTAAGATAGTGGCGGCCCTGTCAGGCTCTTAAACGTAAAAATGATGCCTGCGGTCGATTGGGTCGGGTCAAAAGCAATTTTGACCCTATGGGCCCAATCGGCTGAAGATCTGGTTTTACCAGATTTTTTAACAATGGCCGGTTCCAGGTAACAGGGGATGGTTGAGGGACGCACCCCTAAGTGTCACCTGTGTCTGGAATCGGACCACGCAAGGAAGAACTGTCGCCGGGACCAGGCAAAGGTCCTGGAATAGTTAATTGATAAAGAACTCCCTGTTCCCCCAACGGAGCACCCTGCTCCTTCATTGGGGAGAGAGAGGGAGAAAGTCGAGGAGGAGGTAACCCCCTCGAAAAAAGGAACAAAAAGAAAGAAGGTGGGTAACAATGGTTGCCCATCGATGGCTCCCGAGGCGGCGGGAGGGAAGGAGGGATCAACGGACAAGCTGGGGGAACTTCAACCTCCCGCCGTGAAAAAGGGTGGAAAAAGAAGAAAAAAAGAAAAACAGGGCATCGCCGGCGGCGACATGCCCCGAAACCCCTTTGGTGAGATTGCCATCGGAGGGAAAGAAGATGGAAACCTCGTCGGTACGATGTGTGCCACCGAGCGAGGGAGTGGAGGCCCCCTCCTGATGTAAGTGTGGAAAGATATGTGTTCTTCTATCGCAGTGGAGGGGCCATTGATAATTATGTGGAAAATGTCCTTCAGAGTCGGGAATTAATGGAACCGACTTTTATTGACAGACCAGAGTGGCCTCCGCAGGTGGTTGCTCTGATACTGGAAAAAAAAGATTTATTTCACACATCAGGCTCCTTCCCAAGGGAGGATTATAGATTACTTTCTTGGTACTCCGACTTGCGGATGCAGGGATGCCTGCAGGTCACAAGAGAATTAATCGGGGACTTGAGGTAAGAGGTTCATCGCCTCAATATGTGTCGTATTATGTTTTAAATTGTAATGGACTTCTTAGTCCAAAAAATTGTAAAATATTGTAAATTGTAACAGGGTTTTTACCTCAAGATGTGCCTTTTTAAAAGAACAATGTTATGGAGCAGCAGAAGGTCAGCAGGCTCTTTCTGTCTTCTCTCATCCTAATCATCTTTTTTATTATTATCATTCGCCTCATCAATGTCTTGTCCAGCCCGCAAAGCTACCTATTTTTGTACTGCCTCTATGTCAAATGAAATAAAGTAGCTTGCTTACGAACCACATGGTTCCGGGTTCAGTCCCACTGTGTGGCATCCTGGGCAAGTGTCTTCTACTATAGCCTCGGGCCGACCAAAGCCTTGTGAGTGGATTTGGTAGGCGGAAACTGAAATAAGACCGTCGTATATATATATATATATATATTATATATATATATATATATATATATATATATATGTATGTATGTATGTATGTGTGTGTATTTGTTTGTGTGTCTGTGTTTGTCCCCCCCCCCAACATCACTTGACAACCGATGCTGGTGTGTTTACGTCCCCGTAACTTAGCGGATCGGCAAAAAAGACCGATAGAATAAGTACTAGGCTTACAAAGAATAAGTCCTGGGGTCGATCTGCTCGACTAAAGGCGGTGCTCCAGCGTGGCCACAGTCAAATGACTGAAACAAGTAAAAGAGTAAAAAAAGTAATAAAAGCAGTAAGACTTGGATGTTGCTCCAAACCTTAGTCTTTCGGTTTATGAAATTATTTGTCAATCTAATTATAAGTTCACATAGTTGACATATTTCTCATCTCGATCGACTTTCATTTGTTTTGTAAAGGTGACGTTGTAGTGTTCACTTTGTGAAGGCGCATTGCTCAGTAGTTAGAGCGTCGAGCTTACGATCGTGAAGATGTGAGTTTGAATCCCGGACTGGGCTGCGTGTTGTGTTCTTGAGCAAGACACTTTATTTCAAGTTGCTCCAGTTAACTCAGCTGTAGAAATGAGTTGCGACGTTACAGGTGCCAAGCTGTATCGGCCTTTGCCTTTCCCTTGGATAACACTGGTGGCATGGAGAGGGGAGGCCAGTATGCATGGGCGACTGCTGGCCTTCGATAAACAACCTTGCTCGGACTTGTGTCTCGGAGGGTAACTTTCTAGGTGCAATCCCATGGTCAGTAATGACCAAAGGGGGTCTCAGAGTGTTCACTTGACAACGGTGTTGGTTTGTTTAAGTCTCCGTTACTTTGCGGTTCGGTATAAGAAACCGATGAAATGAGTAATGGACTTCAAATAAAGTACCGGGTGGATTCAAATGACGAAACCATTCAGCCTAGCCGCATTCCAGTGACAGAAACAAGGTGTGCTTGTGTAGGTGTGCGTATTTGGATTTAAGTATTTCTTTTTGTCTTCTCTCCTTTTTTTTCAATTACTATTTAACTGTATTTCATAAGGTTGAAGATTTATAAACTATACAAGGCTTGAAAAAAAAAAAAAAAGAAAAAGTTTCTCTTGACCCCGTCGTGATTCGAACACGTAGCCGTCTGATCTGAAATCAGGCACGTATGAAGCGAGTCTTCAAACAATAGTCTTTTCCTATTGCTATATTTGTATATTTATTTGATATATTTTCTTTCTCGACCCAGCATTCTCTACGTTGTTCTGAAGAATAATTGAAATTGTGTTTTCAAAATTTATTAGGATCAATTATTTTATTTATGATAGGACATTTTAAATGAAATACTGACTTTTTTCTTTCTTTGTAGATTCGGAATCTCCGCAGTCGAAAAAGTGGGTTTCTTTAAAAAAAAAAAAAAAAAAGATAGCGAAGGTGGGATCGGCTGGGTTTTCAAACTATGCTTATTTGATAAATACAATCTTTAAAAAAAAAAGTATAAGAAAAGTATAAGAAGACGCTTATGATGCCGACTTGACAAGAACACGTAAACTTCTCAACGGAAGTCAGTCAGACACCTTGCCATTATTCATAAGTGTTTAAGGCGGCGAGCTGGCAGAAACGTTAGCACGCCGGGCGAAATGCTTTCCGGTATTTCATCTGCCGCTACGTTCTGAGTTCAAATTCCGCAGAGGTCGACTTTGCCTTTCATCCTTTCGGGGTCAATCAACTTAATCCGTTTGTCTGTCCTTGTTTGTCCTCTCTGTGTTTAGCCCCTTGTGGGTTGTAAAGAAATAGGTATTTCGTCTGCCTTTACGTTCTGAGTTCAAATTCTGCCGAGGTCGACTTTGCTTTTCATCCTTTCGGGGTCGAGAAATTAAGTACCAGTTGTATACTGGAGTCGATCTAATCGATTGGTCCCCTCCCCCAAAATTTCGGACCTTGTGCCTAGAAAAGAAAAGATTATTCCTAAGTGTTCGACGGAGACCGCGAGTCTCGTAATAAACTATATTAAATTCAGACTTGTTAATTAAAACTAATTTTAAATTTCACCATTTAATTGTATATGTTGCATCATATTTTGGTGATCATAGAAGAAGGATACAATGTTTCACAATATTCATTCTAGATTTCTGTGTACTGATTTCAAATCCAGCCGCGATCGACTTTGCCTTTCAGCCGTTCGGGATCGATTTTTTCAGTAAGAAATCGGCTGTGGAGGTCATTTCTAGAGAGGAATAGGCCTCGACAAAATCTCGCAGCTGTATTCATGTGTGATGGAAAACAAGAGAATGAATTGAATGCTAGAATTGCAAGTAGCGGCACACTAATGTGCCGTCTTCAGCGTTTGTTCCTTAAAAGAGAAAAGATTGGCAAAAGAGCCAAACTCGCTATCTCCGATTCGGTTTTTGTGCTCATCGTCATACATGGTCATGAATGTTGGGTAATGACGGAAAGAGTACGAAAACAAGCGGCCGAAATCAGGTACCTCCAAAGGATCTCTAGAATAACGTTAGTCGAGCGAGTGCAATTGCTTGGAGATCAGGTACATAGCAAAGTGTACTTGTGTATGTGTGTGTATTTGTATTTAAGCATTTCTTTTCGTCTTCTCTGCTTTCTTTCCAATTTCTATTTAACTGTATTACATAATGTTGAAAACTTATAAACTATACAACAATAAGAATAAAAAAACATTTTAAATTAACAGTTACTCCTGACCCCGATGTGATTCAAACACGCAGCCTTCTGATCTGGAGTCAGACGCGCTACCGTTGCGCCACAGGGCCGTATGAAACGATTGTTTAAACAATAGTCTTTTTTTCTTGCTATATTTGTAAATTTATTCGACATATTTTTGGTCTCGATCCTGCAGTCAGATTCGTGTCTATCATCATACATGGTCATGAATGCTGGGTCACGACAGAAAGAGTACAAGTAGAGGCTGCCGAAATTTCTAAAATAACGTTACTCGACCTGCTGCTTAGCTTGGGGATCAGGGAGTTTCAACAGATCGCGGACCACTAATTCTCTGCCTTGAAAGGTCAAAGTTCCAGTACTACAAACATATGATTAGAATATCAAAGAAAAGAATCGCAAGACGTGTCATCTGGCGGAAGACGTAGCGGTAGGGCAAGAATGAGATGGCTGAATAATATCCATGGCCTCAGTTGTTTACGCTTCAGAATCCTAGCGGGATATCTAATGACGTGTGCTTCTGACTAGATCCTATGGTCGAGGTAGCTGAGGAATATACCCTCTAGACCCTCCTAGCATTTGATGGTGAAGCGTTTCTTCCTGTATTCATTGCTTGAGTAGTAACAGATGTCTTATTGGCCTTTAACTCTATTCCATTGCGTTGAAGCGTTATAAACAATACCATAAAAAAGAAAGTTAGACATAGGAAAAAAAAAAAAAAAGAAACCAAAAACGAAGACGGTTTGACCCCGACGTGATTCGAACACGCAGCCTTCTGATCTGGAGTCAGACGCGCTACCGTTGCGCCACAGGGCCACATGGAAGTGTTGCTCTAAATCTTAGTTACTCTTTTACTCTTTTACTTGTTTCACTCATTTGACTGTGGCCATGCTGGAGCACCGCTTTTAGTCGAGCAAATCGACCCCAGGATTTATTCTTTGTAAGCCTAGCACTTATTCTATCGGTCTCTTTTGCCGAACCGCTAAGTTACGGGGACGTAAACACACCAGCATCTGTTTTCAAGCGATGTTGGGGGGACAAACACAGACACACAAACATACACTCTTACACACATGTATATATATACATATATATACATATATACGACGAGCTTCTTTCAGTTTCCGTCTACCAAATCCACTCACAAGGCTTTGGTCGGCTTATTTGCTTTATGAAACTATTAATTAATGTAATAATAAGTTCTTATATTTGAAATATTTCTAGTCTCGATCATCTGCCATTTGACTTGTAAAGCAAATATCTGAGGGTATTTTGCCCGCTTGACAACTGTTGTTGGTTTGTTTACGTCTTTTTTACTTTGCTGTTCGGTGAAAAAATCCGATAAAATGAGTTATGGACTTAAAGTACCGAGTCGATTCGTTCGACCAAACTATTCGAAGCGGTGCTCTAGCCTGGCTGCTGTCCAGTGATGTAAACAGGGCGTGCGTGTGTAACTGCGCGCATTTGAATTTAAGCATTTCTGTTCGTCTTCCCTGCTTTATTTCCAACTTCTATTCAACTGTATTGCATCACGTTGAAGACTTATAAAGTATACAACGCTAAAAAATGCCTTTAACTAAAAAAAAAAAGAAAGAGAGAAGTAGTTTATGACCCTGACGTGATTCGAACACGCAGCCTTCTGATCTGGAGTCAGACGCGCTACCGTTGCGCCACAGGGCCGTATGAAACGATTGTTTAAACAATAGACTTTTTTCCTTGATATATTTATATATTTATTTGACATTTTCTGTCTCCATCCAGCAGTCACTTGATTTCTGATTCTATTTTCTATGTTGTTCTCCCGAATATCTGAAATTATGTTTTCGAAATTTATTAAGATTAATTATTTTGTTTATGGCTTTTAATTATGGCTTTTAATTATAGGCTTTTAATCTGTAAAGAAAATCCATATCAGCTGGTTTCTGAAAATAAGCTTATTGATAAATAATCTAAAAAATATAAAAAAATTTAAAAAGTAGAAAAAAAAAAAGGAAGTACGCTTATGATCTCAACGTGATTCGAACATGTAAACTTCTGAACGGGAGTCAGACGCCTTACTACCGTTCCTCAGGAATCGTTGGATCTGCGAGTCTCGTAATAAACTATTAAATTAAGACTTGTTAACTAAAGCTAATTTTATTTTCCGCCATATCATATCGTAGTTGTTGCAAAAATATGATGCAACATATACAATTAAATGGTGAAGATCATAGAAAAGACAGGAATATCAAGCAGAAACGAAAGAACAGGTACGGTGTGATACGATCCGCTAGAAACAGCAGCCAAATCTCCAACAAATAACACCCTGCCTTCTTAAATAAAAAAAGATGACTTTATATGATGCAAAATATGATGCAACATATACAATTAAATGGTGAAGATCATAGAAAAGACAGGAACATCAAGCAGAAACGAAAGAACAGGTACGGTGTGATACGATCCGCTAGAAACAGCAGCCAAATCTCCAACAAATAACACCCTGCCTTCTTAAATAAAAAAAGATGACTTTATATTCGTTGCTGGATTTGTTTTGCAAGATTCTTTAAGTGAACTCATGTGTTCACACACATCATATTGTATCTCGGGAGCGTCATTACGCCAATTATAAACACACGCGCTGGTTCTATTATACTTCTTTATCATTCGTCAAGATCTGCAGTTATTCAAGAGGTCGTGAATGATGAAGACAGAACTTTGACGGAAATAACAGCTTAACTTAATGATTGATGAAACAATTAATTAGTAATTAGTGAAATAGTTAACAATATGTTGTTCTCCCGAATATCTGAAATTATGTTTTCGAAATTTATTAAGATTAATTATTTTGTTTATGGTATGACATTATAGGCTTTTAATCTGTAAAGAAAATCCATATCAGCTGGTTTCTGAAAATACGCTTATTGATAAATAATCTAAAACAATAAAAAAAAATTTTTAAAGTAGAAAAAAAAAAAGGAAGTACGCTTATGATCTCAACGTGATTCGAACATGTAAACTTCTGAACGGGAGTCAGACGCCTTACTATCGTTCCTCAGGGATCGATGGATCTGCGAGTCACGTAATAAACTATTAAATTAAGACTTGTTAACTAAAGCTAATTTTATTTTCCGCCATATCATATCGTAGTTGTTGCATCATCCTTCGAAGATCATAGAAAAGACAGGAACATCAAGCAGAAACGAAAGAACAGGTACGGTGTGATACGATCCGCTAGAAACAGCAACCAAATCTCCAACAAATAACGCCCTGCCTTCTTAAATAAAAAAAGATTACTTTATATTCGTTGCTAGATTCGTTTTGCAAGATTCTTTAAGTGAACTCATGTGTTCACACACATCATATTGTATCTCGGGAGCGTCATTACGCCAATTATAAACACACGCGCTGGTTCTATTATACTTCTTTATCATTCGTCAAGACCTGCAGTTATTCAAGAGGTCGTGAATGATGAAGACGGAACTTTAACGGAAATAACAGCTTAACTTAATGATTGATGAAACAATTAATTAGTAATTAGTGAAATAGTTAACCAAATGACGAATAATAAAGAAGTGAAATAATGAAGCGAGTGCATGCGTTGTTATTGGCATAATGACCCTCTCTATATACAACAAATGCTTTATATAATTTAGCACTGTACAAGCCTTAAAGACGGGGCAGTTACGGCTGGAATTTCCTTTGTTAAGTTTGATTGGGAGGTAAAAAAGACCCCAAAAAAACAAGACAGCCGATTGGCTAAGATGTTCGAGAATCGGATAGAATGATTCGCAATATTCATTCTAGATTTCTGTGTACTGATTTCAAATCCAGTCAAAGTCAACTTTGCCTTTCAGCTTTTCGGGCTCGATTAATAGAGTACGAGTCAATTTTTAGTTTTAGTAAGAAATCGGCTGTGGAGGTCATTTATAGAGAGTAATGAATCCCACCGAGATTTCGCGGCAGTATTGACGTGTGATCAAAGGCAGGAGAATGATTTGAAAGCTAGAATTACAGGTACTAATACATTAATGCGCTCTCGCCAGCATTCGTTACTTAAAAGGGTAGAAATTGGCAAAAAAAGCCAAACTCGCTATCTCAGATTCAATTTTCGTGCCTATCATCATACTTAGACATGAATGTTGAGTAATGACGGAAAGAATGGGGTACATCTAAAGGATCTCTAGAATAACGTTACTCAACCGGGTGCATAGCTTGGAGATCAGGGTGTCAGGACAGATCACAGACCGCTACTTATCTGTCTTGAGAGGTCACAGCTCTGACACTACGGACATTTGATTAGAATGTCAGAGAAAAGAATCGCAGGACAGACTTTCCAAGCCGTGGCAACTGGAGGGAGACGTAGCCGTAGGGCAAGAATGATATGGCTGAATAATATCCATGGCCTCAATTGTTTTGTTTCTAAATCCAGTCGAGATGTCTTATGACGGTTGCTTCTGACCGGACCCCGTGGAGGTAGGAGCTGAGGACTGTACCTCCAAAACCCTCCCATGAATTGTTGGTGAAGCGTTTCTTAGGGTGTTCATTACAGGCCTCACTGTAATATTAGCCTTTAGCTCTATTTCATTACGTTGAAGTGTTATAAACAATATCATACTAAAAAAAGACATTGTAAAAAAAACAAAGCATTAAGTAGGTTTGACCCCGACGTGATTCGAACACGCAGCCTTCTGATCTGGAGTCAGACGCGCTACCGTTGCGCCACAGGGCCACATGGAAGTTTTGCTCTAAATCTTACTTACTCTTTTACTTGTTTCAATCATTTTACTGTGGCCAAGTTGGAGCACCGCCTTTAGTCGAGCAAATCGACCCCAGGACTTCTTTGTAAGCCTAGCACTTATTCTATCGGTCTCTGTTGTCGAACCTCTAAGTTACGGGGACGTAAACACACCAGCATCTGTTGTCAAGCGATGTTGGGGGGACAAACACAGACACACAACATACACTCTTAAACACATGTATATATATACATATATATACATATATACGATGACCTTCTTTCAGTTTCCGTCTACCAAATCCACTCACAAGGCTTTGGTCGGCTTCTTTGCTTTATGTAACTATTAATTAATGTAATAATAAGTTCTTATATTTGAGATATTTCTCGTCTCGATCATCTGTCATTTGACTTGTAAAGCAAATATCTGAGGGTATTTTGTCCGCTTGACAACTGTTGTTGGTTTGTTTACGTCTTTTTTACTTTGCTGTTCGGTGAAAAAATCCGATAAAATGAGTTATGGACTTAAAGTACCGAGTCGATTCGTTCGACCAAACTATTCGAAGCGGTGCTCTAGCCTGGCTGCTGTCCAGTGATGTAAACAGGGCGTGCGTGTGTAACTGCGCGCATTTGAATTTAAGCATTTCTGTTCGTCTTCCCTGCTTTCTTTCCAACTTCTATTCAACTGTATTGCATCACGTTGAAGACTTATAAAGTATACAACGCTAAAAAATGCCTTTAAAAAAAAAAAAAAAGAGAAGTAGTTTATGACCCCGACATGATTCGAACACGCAGCCTTCTGATCTGGAGTCAGACGCGCTACCGTTGCGCCACAGGGCCGTATGAAACGATTGCTTAAACAATAGTCTTTTTTTCTTGATATATTTATATATTTATTTGACATTTTCTGTCTCCATCCAGCAGTCACTTGATTTCTGATTCTATTTTCTATGTTGTTCTCCCGAATATCTGAAATTATGTTTTCGAAATTTATTAAGATTAATTATTTTGTTTATGGTATGACATTATAGGCTTTTAATCTGTAAAGAAAATCCATATCAGCTGGTTTCTGAAAATACGCTTATTGATAAATAATCTAAAACAATAAAAAAAATTTTTTAAGTAGAAAAAAAAAAAGGAAGTACGCTTATGATCTCAACGTGATTCGAACATGTAAACTTCTGAACGGGAGTCAGACGCCTTACTATCGTTCCTCAGGGATCGATGGATCTGCGAGTCTCGTAATAAACTATCAAATTAAGACTTGTTAACTAAAGCTAATTTTATTTTCCGCCATATCATATCGTAATTGTTGCATCATCCTTCGAAGATCATAGAAAAGACAGGAACATCAAGCAGAAACGAAAGAACATGTACGGTGTGATACGATCCGCTAGAAACAGCAACCAAATCTCCAACAAATAACACCCTGCCTTCTTAAATAAAAAAAGATTACTTTATATTCGTTGCTAGATTCGTTTTGCAAGATTCTTTAAGTGAACTCATGTGTTCACACACATCATATTGTATCTCGGGAGCGTCATTACGCCAATTATAAACACACGCGCTGGTTCTATTATACTTCTTTATCATTCGTCAAGACCTGCAGTTATTCAAGAGGTCGTGAATGATGAAGACGGAACTTTAACGGAAATAACAGCTTAACTTAATGATTGATGAAACAATTAATTAGTAATTAGTGAAATAGTTACCAAATGACGAATAATAATGAAGTGAAATAATGAAGCGAGTGCATGCGTTGTTATTGGCATAATGACCCTCTCTATATACAACAAATGCTTTATATAATTTAGCACTGTACAAGCCTTAAAGACGGGGCAGTTACGGCTGGAATTTCCTTTGTTAAGGTTGATTGGGAGGTAAAAAAAAAAAAAAAAAAAAAAGAGGCAGCCGATTGGCTAAGATGTTCGAGAATCGGATAGAATGATTCACAATATTCATTCTAGATTTCTGTGTACTGATTTCAAATCCAGTCAAAGTCAACTTTGCCTTTCAACTTTCTTGGCTCGATTAATAGAGTACCAGTCAATTTTTATTTTTAGTAAGAAATCGGCTGTGGAGGTCATTTATAGAGAGTAATGAATCCCACCGAGATTTCGCGGCAGTATTGACGTGTGATCAAAGGCAGGAGAATGATTTGAAAGCTAGAATTACAGGTACTAATACATTAATGCGCTCTCGCCAGCAATCGTTACTTAAAAGGGTAGAAATTGGCAAAAAAAGCCAAACTCGCTATCTCAGATTCAGTTTTCGTGCCTATCATCATACTTGGACATGAATGTTGAGTAATGACGGAAAGAATATCAATACAAGCGGACGAAATGGTGTACCTCTAAAGGATCTCTAGAATAACGTTACTCAACCGGGTGCATAGCTGGGAGATCAGGGAGTCACGACAGATCACAGACTGCTACTTATCTGTCTTGAGAGGTCACAGCTCTGACACTACGGACATTTGATTAGAATGTCAGAGAAAAGAATCGCAGGACATACTTTTCAAGCCGTGGCAACTGGAGGGAGACGTAGCCGTAGGGCAAAAATGATATGGCTGAATAATATCCATGGCCTCAATTGTTTTGTTTCTAAATCCAGTCGAGATGTCTTATGACGGTTGCTTCTGACCGGACCCTGTGGAGGTAGGAGCTAAGGACTGTACCTCCAAAACCCTCCCATGAATTGTTGGTGAAGCGTTTCTTAGGGTGTTCATTACAGGCCTCACTGTAATATTAGCCTTTAGCTCTATTTCATTACGTTGAAGTGTTATAAACAATATCATACTAAAAAAAGACATTGTAAAAAAAAGAAAAAAGCATTAAGTAGGTTTGACCCCGACGTGATTCGAACACGCAGCCTTCTGATCTGGAGTCAGACGCGCTACCGTTGCGCCACAGGGCCACATGGAAGTTTTTCTCTAAATCTTAGTTACTCTTTTAATTGTTTCAGTCATTTGACTGTGGCCATGTTGGAGCACCGCCTTTAGTCGAGCAAATCGACCCCAGGACTTCTTTGTAAGCCTAGCACTTATTCTATCGGTCTCTGTTGCCGAACCTCTAAGTTACGGGGACGTAAACACACCAGCATCTGTTGTCAAGCGATGCTGGGGGGACAAACACAGACACACAAACATACACTCTTACACACATGTATATATATACATATATACGACGAGCTTCTTTCAGTTTCCGTCTACCAAATCCACTCACAAGGCTTTGGTCGGCTTATTTGCTTTATGAAACTATTAATTAATGTAATAATAAGTTCTTATATTTGAAATATTTCTAGTCTCGATCATCTGCCATTTGACTTGTAAAGCAAATATCTGAGGGTATTTTGTCCGCTTGACAACTGTTGTTGGTTTGTTTACGTCTTTTTTACTTTGCTGTTCGGTGAAAGAATCCGATAAAATGAGTTATGGACTTAAAGTACCGAGTCGATTCGTTCGACCAAACTATTCGAAGCGGTGCTCTAGCCTGGCTGCTGTCCAGTGATGTAAACAGGGCGCGCGTGTGTAACTGCGCGCATTTGAATTTAAGCATTTCTGTTCGTCTTCCCTGCTTTCTTTCCAACTTCTATTCAACTGTATTGCATCACGTTGAAGACTTATAAAGTATACAACGCTAAAAAATGCCTTTAAAAAAAAAAAAAATAAGAGAAGTAGTTTATGACCCCGACGTGATTCGAACACGCAGCCTTCTGATCTGGAGTCAGACGCGCTACCGTTGCGCCACAGGGCCGTATGAAACGATTGTTTAAACAATAGTCTTTTTTTCTTGATATATTTATATATTTATTTGACATTTTCTGTCTCCATCCAGCAGTCACTTGATTTCTGATTCTATTTTCAATGTTGTTCTCCCGAATATCTGAAATTATGTTTTCGAAATTTATTAAGATTAATTATTTTGTTTATGGCTTTTAATTATGGCTTTTAATTATAGGCTTTTAATCTGTAAAGAAAATCCATATCAGCTGGTTTCTGAAAATAAGCTTATTGATAAATAATCTAAAACAATAAAAAAAAATTTAAAAAGTAGAAAAAAAAAAAGGAAGTACGCTTATGATCTCAACGTGATTCGAACATGTAAACTTCTGAACGGGAGTCAGACGCCTTACTATCGTTCCTCAGGGATCGATGGATCTGCGAGTCTCGTAATAAACTATTAAATTAAGACTTGTTAACTAAAGCTAATTTTATTTTCCGCCATATCATATCGTAGTTGTTGCATCATCCTTCGAAGATCATAGAAGCGACAGGAACATCAAGCAGAAGCGAAAGAACAGGTACGGTGTGATACGATCCGCTAGAAACAGCAGCCAAATCTCCAACAAATAACACCCTGCCTTCTTAAATAAAAAAAGATTACTTTATATTCGTTGCTGGATTTGTTTTGCAAGATTCTTTAAGTGAACTCATGTGTTCACACACATCATATTGTATCTCGGGAGCGTCATTACGCCAATTATAAACACACGCGCTGGTTCTATTATACTTCTTTATCACTCGTCAAGACCTGCAGTTATTCAAGAGGTCGTGAATGATGAAGACAGGACTTTGACGGAAATAACTGCTTAACTTAATGATTGATGAAACAATTAATTAGTAATTAGTGAAATAGTTAACCAAATGACGAATAATAAAGAAGTAAAATAATGAAACGAGTGCATGCGTTGTTATTGGCATAATGACCCTCTCTATATACAGCAAATGCTTTATATAATTTAGCACTGTACAAGCCTTAAAGACGGGGCAGTTACGGCTGGAATTTCCTTTGTTAAGGTTGATTGGGAGGTAAAAAAAAAAACCAAAAAACAAGACAGCCGATTGGCTAAGATGTTCGAGAATCGGACAGAATGATTCACAATATTCATTCTAGATTTCTGTTTACTGATTTCAAATCCAGTCAAAGTCAACTTTGCCTTTCAGCTTTTCGGGCTCGATTAATAGAGTACCAGTCAATTTTTATTTTTAGTAAGAAATCGGCTGTGGAGGTCATTTATAGAGAGTAATGAATCCCACCGAGATTTCGCGGCAGTATTGACGTGTGATCAAAGGCAGGAGAATGATTTGAAAGCTAGAATTACAGGTACTAATACATTAATGCGCTCTCGCCAGCATTCGTTACTTAAAAGGGTAGAAATTGGCAAAAAAAGCCAAACTCGCTATCTCAGATTCAATTTTCGTGCCTATCATCATACTTGGACATGAATGTTGAGTAATGACGGAAAGAATATTAATACAAGCGGACGAAATGCGGTACCTCTAAAGGATCTCTAGAATAACGTTACTCAACCGGG
Organism: Octopus sinensis; assembly: GCF_006345805.1. Classification (NCBI taxonomy): domain Eukaryota; kingdom Metazoa; phylum Mollusca; class Cephalopoda; order Octopoda; family Octopodidae; genus Octopus; species Octopus sinensis. Next base: position 69,884,110 of record NC_043002.1, read on the forward strand.
TGCATAGCTTGGAGATCAGGGAGTCACGACAGATCACAGACTGCTACTTATCTGTCTTGAGAGGTCACAGCTCTGACACTACGGACATTTGATTAGAATGTCAGAGAAAAGAATCGCAGGACAGACTTTCCAAGCCGTGGCAACTGGAGGGAGACGTAGCCGTAGGGCAAGAATGATATGGCTGAATAATATCCATGACCTCAATTGTTTTGTTTCTAAATCCAGTCGAGATGTCTTATGACGGTTGCTTCTGACCGGACCCTCTGGAGGTAGGAGCTAAGGACTGTACCTCCAAAACCCTCCCATGAATTGTTGGTGAAGCGTTTCTTAGGGTGTTCATTACAGGCCTCACTGTAATATTAGCTTTTAGCTCTATTTCATTACGTTGAAGTGTTATAAACAATATCATACTAAAAAAAGACATTGTAAAAAAGAAAAAGCATTAAAGTAGGTTTGACCCCGACGTGATTCGAACACGCAGCCTTCTGATCTGGAGTCAGACGCGCTACCGTCGCGCCACAGGGCCTCATGGAATTGCTGCTCAAAACCTTAGCCTTTTTGCTTTATGTAACTATTAGTTAATATAAATCTAAGTTCATATTTTTGAGATATTTCTCGTCTTGATTAACTGTCATTTGTCTCGTAAAGCAAATATGTGGCGGTATTTTGTGGGCTTGACAACTGGTGTTGGTTTGTTTATGTCTCCTTTAATTTGGGGTTCGGTTCAAGATACTGATAAAATAAGTACTAGACTTGAAATAAAGTACCGGGTCGATTCGTTCGACGAAACTATTCAAGGGAATGCTCCACCCTGGCTACAGTCCAGTGACGGAAACAAGGTGTGCGTATTTGCGTGTACCATATAGTCCGCCCCTGAGTATAATACGCAGGGGATTTTTAGGGGGCTGTACCTCTGAAAAACCCAAACTGTGTGTATAATACGCACCCCTTCTCTAACTTGAGTCAAGGAGGTCTATATAACGTCCTTGGTTTGTAAAAATGTATACGGCAACGTCCTTTATTATTATTGTATGTATAACATGATGCAAACCTGCAGCTTTTTTTGTGCATTTTGTTTGCAGAAAATAAAGAAATAACAGTACTAACGTTTGATAAATGTAGCTTATTGCAAGTTATAGATGATTCTTTTATGACTTCATTGCTTTCAGGCTTAGCTTAAGGTATTTTCGCGCCCGACATCACAAAATGCCTCTGAATAAACATTGCCGGACAGCAATAGAGACTCGGGCATTGCTTAGAAAATAATTTTCATTTTTAACCTCGTATATAGTACGCACTAGGGAATTTGACCTTTAAATTTTGGGGAAAAATGCGGATTGTCTTGACGGCTTCATTTCCAAGTAATATCTTTAGTAGATTTTCTGATGAGCTTTTACTCTGTATGACAACGTTACAGTGTTGTAAACTATATTATACCACGCTAAAATGGAAAAAAAAAAAAAATAAATGAATCTGACCCCGACGTGATTCGAACACGCAGCCTTCTGATCTGGAGTCAGACGCGCTACCGTTGCGCCACAGGGCCATATAGATTCAAATTGTCAAACAATAGTGTTTTGATCTATGTAGCTAATGTAGTTTCTTTTTATTTATAAGTCTATATAATATTTGACAACTTTTTGTGGCGATCAGCAGTCACTGGCTTTGTAAAGGAAATGTTTTTGTTGTTAGTTTTCCGTCTACGTTCAGAGTGAATGACATGAATGACCAGGAACATTACATCATATATAACAGAAGATAGAAAACGCAAGCGCGCGCACACACTCACACACACACACACACACACACACAACACACACACACACACACACACACACACACACACACACACAGCATTATGTACTTCATTCTCTTCATCATCATTAACGATACCAAAATCAGGATGTCTGAGCGCCTCTAAGCGGTCAGTTGAAATCCCTAGAAAACGCAGCCAATTTCTCCTAATATAACTTTCAACCACCTCAAAAACTGGAAGGATATTTTGGGATAAAGGCAGGCAAGGTTACACCCAGTTCGAACGTCTTTTTTTGTGACATGGCTGTATATTGAAGCAGTTCGCTTTGCAACTCTATGGTTCAGGTTCGATCTTATACTGCGGTATGTTTTACCAGATTCATTCACGAGACTGCGGCCATGCTGGGGCACCGCCTTGAATTTTTAGTCGAATGAATCGACCCCAGTACTTTTTTTTTTAAGTGGTACTTATTCTATCGGTTTCTTTTGTCGAACCACTAGATTACGGGTGTCACAAACACTGACACAAAGTTACACACAGATAGATATATGTGCGTACCCCACCCCGTACATAAATATATATATATATATATATATATATATATATATATATATATATATATATATATATATATATATATATATATATATATATACATGACGGGCTTCTTTCAGTTTCCGTCTACCAAATCCACTCACAGGGCTTTGGTTGGCCCGAAGCTATAGTAGAAGACATTTGCCCAAGGTGTCACGCAGTGGGACTTAACTCGGAACCATGTGGTTGGGAAATAAGCTTCTTACCATACAGCCATACTTGCGCCCCTTAATCAAGTTTTTTATTTGTTTTTTTCCCGCGACCTTGGTTTTTATCAATGCCTTGTGAGAGAAATTTGGTTGGCAGAAATCGTGGAAGGGACGGCGAGACGGTAAAGGCGGCGAGCTGGCAGAAACGTTAGCACGGGTGGTATTACATCTGCCGCTATGTTCTGAGTTCAAATTCCGCCGAGGTCGACTTTGCCTTTCATCCTTTCGGGGCCGATTAAATTTATAATAGTTACGCACTGGGGTCGATATAATTGACTTAATCCATTTGTCTGTTCTTGTTTGTCCTCTCTGTGTGTAGCCCCTTGTGTAGCCCCTTGTGTAGCCCCTTGTGTAGCCCCTTCTTATAAAGAAATAAGAAATCGTTGAAGAGACCATTCCTGTTTTAGGGTGGCAGACTTATGCAAAACCCTGTTTAACGCCGTTATGTGATCCATAGGGATCTTTGGCTGTGTTTAGTCTGTTGCAATTTCCTTTTCTTTCTTCCTTCCACTAATCTTGGCAATCCCTTAAAAGACATAATGGGCGATACCATCCACACCTCTTCTGATTAACCTTTAGTCTTTTACTTGTTTCAGTCATTTGACTGCGGCCATGCTGGAGCACCGCCTTTAGTCGAGCAAATCAACACCAGAACTTATTCTTTGTAAGCCTAGTACTTATTCTATCGGTCTCTTTTACGGAACCGCTAAGTAACAGGGACGTAAACACACCAACGTCGGATGTCAAGCGATTTTGGGTGGGGCAAACAGACACAAACATATACACACATATACATATACATAAATATACACATACGAAAGGCTTCTTCCAGTTTCCGTCTACCAAATCCATTCACAAGGCTTTGGTCGGCCCGAAGCTATAGTAGAAGACACTTGCCCAAGGTGCCACGCAGTGGGACTGAACCTGGGATCATGTGGTTGGTAAACAAGCTACTTACCACAGAGAAAAAAAAAAGAAAAGAAAGAAAATGATCTGCTTAGATCAGGGGTTAAACAATACCAGCATTATCATAAGCATTAGTGGATCTTCCGTCACTTTCGACGATGAGCATTCAGTCGTTCTATCAACTGAACGAGTGGATTTTCGTTGTTCGACGATGACGAAGATTCCCTTGTCCAATCAACTGAATTACTGCTCTTGAAGTAATGAGTTAGTGGCTGAGTATTCCACAATTCTCAGCAGATTGAACGTGACATAGTGTGTTTAATAAAGGTTGTTTTTTTTAATGCGTCAAGAACTTTTTACCTGACATTGGGGCGCGTTTAATGTTTTTGCATGTTTTATATGCCATCAAATACGGTAAGCGTTCCTCACACTCGTGGACCCTTAATGAAGTCGTCGAGTCGAACCACTGGTATATGACTGGACCTTTTAATTACAATCTATTCGAAGGTTTCCACGCAGTTTCTGTCAACCCAGTTTCATTCATAAAACGGGCTACTTTAGCGTGCGGTCTGCCGCAGTATCCTGTCTACTCTGAAATTTCTTTTTGCATGTGGTCTACCTTTTCTTTACACTTTATTTTACAATTTAGTGCGATCTACCTCCACTATAAGAACTTTATACTACAGGATGATAAAAACAAATTGAATAATGTTGAATAATGATTTATTAGTTTTTTTTTTTATTTATGCGCCCTTTTCAAGCCCAGACAGACCCATGGGCCCGGTTTCCCGGTTTGTGTAGCTGGACGAGATGCCAGTCCATTGCAGCGTTACTCAAGAAACTGGAAGAGAGAGTGAGAGAAAGTTGGGGCGAAAGAGTACAACAGGGGTCGCCACTACCCCCTGCCGGAGCCTCGCGGAGCTTTAGGTGTTTTCGCTCAATAAATACACACAACGCCCGGTCTGGGAATCGAAACAGCGATCCTCCGACCGCGAGTCCGCTGCCCTAACCACCGGGCCAACTTACACTTAAATCTTAATTAATGATACACACTTCGTACATCATTTAGGAATGCCACAAACAAAGCTGCTGCATCTTTTCCCAAAACTTACCAACAAAAGTGATCAAGGTGTGACTGGAAAAGCCTACTACTAACGCCTCTCACTTTCAACGAAATATAGGCCGGTATTCTCCATTTCTGTCACGTTTTCGTTTTTCTTGCATGACACTACTACATCGATGACAACGGTTTGCTTCTTGTGATGTATCCAGAAGGCTGTTTTCTTGTAAATATTATTGAGACCCCACTTCGGTCATGTCTGACCGTGGGATTGCACCTAGAAAGTTACCCTCCCAGGCACAAGTCCGGGCAAGTTTGTTTATGGAAGACCAGCAGTCGCCCACGCATACCGGCCTCCCCTCTCCACGCCACCAGTGTTATCCAAGGGAAAGGCAAAGGCTGATAAGCTTGGCACTTGTGACGTCGCAACTCATTTCTACAGCTGAGTGAACTGGAGCAACGTGAAATAAAGTGTCTTGCTCAAGAACACAACACGCAGCCCGGTCCGGGATTCGAACTCACAACCTCACGATCGTAAGCTCGACGCTCTAACCACTGAGCCATGCGCCTTCACTTCTAAACACAGAGGGGACAAACAAGACAGACAAATGGATTAAGTCGATTACATCGACCCCAGCGCGTAACTGGTACTTATTTAATCGACCCCGAAAGGATGAAAGGCAAAGTCGACCTTGGCGGAATCTGAACTCAGAACGTAGCGGCAGACGAAATACCGCTAAGCATTTCACCCGGCGTGCTAACGATTCTGCCAGCTCGCTACTTTTAATAAGATCAACTATAAAAACAGTAATATTGCTACTAAAACGGATTTTTTATGCCTTAAAAACATCCCAATCATGACCCTCACTTTATTTATGCTTTTCTGTTGGACATTGGCGCAGGTTTAAAAAAAGACTTGGATCGATTCATTCGGCTAAAAGCTCTCCAAAATAGTGCCCCAGAATGGCCGCAGTTTAATGACTGAAACAAGTAAACGATTAACGATTAACGATAAGTTTGTGTGTGCGTGTTTCAAATCAGCAAACACCTTGAAAACGTATCAACGCAATTCACTGTATCAGCCATCAGCCATCTTCAAAAGGAAATAATGTGATTATATAAAGGTTATAGTTTGAGAAAATACGGATGAAGAGGTTATAAAAACTCATTTTGAAGTGAGAAAACGTCTTGGGGGTGAAAAAAAAAAGGGAGCAGTAGTGAGGAATATGGAGACTGTGGTGGGGAAGGCATTAGGGAAATTGTGATAGAAATGCCTGTCTGGAGGAAACATATTTCAGGGAGTCATGATGCTGAATAAATTGCAGGATATAGTGAGTGGTCAGTGATGGAGCGCTTGTGTTTTCTTCTCTCAGCACCGGAAATAAGGAAGTACATCAAATCCTCAGAAAAGATGAAAGGTAGGGTTTACGTATGTGTACATGTAGATGTGTGTGTGTGGTGTATGTTTATACACATGTGTATATGTATGTATGTATGTATGTATGTATGTATGTATGTATATGTATGTATGTATATATATGTATATATGTATATATATGTATATGTATGTATATATATATGTACGTATATATATATATGTATATATATGTATGTATATTTATATGTATGTATATATATGTATGTATGTATATATATATATACACACTCATACATTACATATATATTTACACACACATACACACATATGCGCACACACATATATAGATTGACTGACTAACAGATAAATACTTAGAGAGAGATACCCAATACATACATTTAGATGACAAGCACATATATACGTACTTATATTTTCAAACTAATCACCAGTGTTTCGTTTCTAACAAATTATTTTCTTCTTTCCCCAATTTCCCACTATCCTTCATCTGTTTATTATAAATTCATGCTGGAATGGTTCTATTTATACGTTCAACAACCTGGTTTCTTGGTGCACAT
>NC_043002.1:69895587-69903087 GCF_006345805.1 Octopus sinensis
TTCACACTACTCTGGCCACGCAGGCGGATGCTAGTGACGTGTGCTAGGTATATTTTCGTCTTCTGCATGGACTAATTTGGTATTGACTACCAACATTTCTTGGCATTTTACCTGAGATTACTAAAAAATGTTATTGATTTGTTGGAATCATTAACAGAATCATTATAGCATCGTAGAAACACTTTGCATCGACTCTATACGATCTAACTTCAAATCCGACCGAGGCCAGGTTTTTCAGTCATTCCCTCTGTAGTCGATTAAAATAAAGTAGTAAAGTACCAGTATAGATATATTCGACTATTCCATTCTTTAAAATTTCAGTTCTTGTGCCTATGTTTAAAACAGTTATTATTGATTTTTATTCGCAAGACCTTAAATTTTGGAGAATAATTAACTCAACTGCCGTTTGCCTTGATTGAGGGAAAATTTTCGTGAAAATAAAATAGCAAAAAAAAAATAAGAAGAAATAAATAAACTGCCGAGTCCCAAACAGACGACCACATCTGTTGACGTTACATGTCACGTGACCTGTCAGTTACTCACCGTTTTCTTCGTTATTCTAAAGTCATTTAAAGTCTTTGAAGGATATTCTAGTTCCAGATAGACTAAGACCGATTTGAGGTTAAACAATACAACAATAAATCCATCATAGTCATCACTATCAACAACAACGAATAATGTTTAAAATTTTGGCATAAGGCCGGCTATGTTAAGAGATGGGGTAAGCCGTTTAGATCGACTCCAGTTTTCAACTAGTATTTAATTTTCGCCCGCGAAAGGATGAAGAACAAAGTCAAATTCGGCGGAATTTGATCCTAGAACGTAAAGAGCCGGAAGATATACCGCTAAGCATTTTGTCCGATTCGCTAGCGATTCTGCCAGCTCGCCACCTCAAACTAATCCGCAGTATTGCCCCACGATAATATTATCTCTTGGTTTATCATGTTCTTCTAAATCACAGCTCAATGTCGCGTTCTTACTTCGGTTTGAGACCACACTTTTGTCGAAGATGTGTATGGTTGGTTTAGTAAATTCTGTAGAATCTATTTCATTTTCTTTTTTTTGTGTGTGTGTGTGTGGTGATTTGTCCTGAAAAGAGGGGTATGTGCACACAGTCTTCATACATAAAAAAGTCTGTCTGTCTGTCTGTCTGTCTGTCTGTATGTATGTATGTCTGTATGTATGTATGTATGTATGTATGTATGTATGTATGTATGTATGTATGTATGTGTGTGTGTGTATGTTCGTATGTCATTATTCATTTTATTACAAGATTTCTTGCCAATAGAGAAGGAACCAGTTTCTAACCTAGATCCAAGATGTATGTATGCATGTATTCTTCTGTTCTTTTACTTGTTTCAGTCACATGACTGCGGTCATGCTGGAGTCCCGCCTCGAAGGGTTTTAGTCGAACAAATTGACCCCAAGACTTATGTTTTTAAGCCTAGTACTTGATCTACCGGTACTCTTTTGCTGAACCGCTAAGTTACGATGACATGAACACACTAATACCAATTGTCAAGCGGTGACGGTGGGTGAGGTGGGGAAGAAATACAGACACAAAGACACACTCAGGACATTTAAATATATCAGGTCATTAAGAATGAAATGTCCGATTTTCTTATGCACCAAGTTTGACAGTCGTTAACTCTAATCCTGATAATTCTTTGTTTTACAACACTGAAGAGTTACATGATCACTTTTCGAAATGCAATTCATGGTTTCTGATTATATTGTGGGTTTTCTCTTGTAAATCCGTTTTTGTGACCCCATGGATAGATCAAAACTACGTGTTTATGAATATGAGTTCCTTCGTGGAACCAATGCATCCCAGACGGCTCAAAACATCAATGAGGTATTTGGTGAAGATGTGGCGAATGAGCGCACTGTACGTCAATGGCTTGAGAGGTTCTGGTCTGGTGACCAAGGTGGATAATGATAAGCTGGAAACTGTAGTGGAAGCGCATGCATCTCAAACTACGCGTGAGTTAGCAGCAAGGTTTGATGTTTCTATTCCAACTGTATTGGACCATCTAAAACAAATCGACAGGATAAAGAAGCTGGACAAGTGGGTGCCACACGAATTGAACGAGCATCAAATGACACGTCATCTTGAAACTTTCTGTTCTTTGCTGTCTCAGCATAAAAGCGAACCATTTTTGCATCGTATTGTTACGTGTGATGAAAAATGAATTCTTTTCACCAATACCAAGCGTTCTGCACAGTGGTTGGATAGAGACGAAGTGCCAAAGTACAATCCAAAACAGAATATTCACTAAAAAGCTAATGGTGTCTGTTTGGTGGTCCAGCGCTGGTGTCGTCCACTACAGCTTTATGAGATCTGATAAGTCAATTACAGCAGATGTATACATCAACCAATTGGATGAAATGATGAGCGAACTTTCAATAAACAACCGAGGTTGGTCAATAGAGACAGACCAATTCTCTTGCAAGACAATGCTCGACCACCTGTTGCACAAAGTGCGCTCATCCATCATATTCACCAGACCATGAACCAACTGACTATCACGTTTTCCAGGCATGAGATAAAGTTTTTGCAAGGAAAAAATTTCAAATCTGAAGATGCAAAAACAGGCTTCGTGATTTCATCATTTCTTACTCACCAGAATTCTTCGCTGCCGGCATAAACAAGCTATCAATAAAATGGTAAAATTTTGTTCATAATTGAAGTGCATACTTTTTATTAACTGCATTGCTTTTTATTGTGATAAAGTAAAGTAAACTTTCAGTTCAAAATCGAACATTTCATTCCTTGCGATTTGATATATACATTATACGTATACACGACGGGTTACTTTCAGTTTCCGTCTACCAAATCCACCCAAAAGACTTAGGTCAGCCCGAGGCTATAGTAGCAGACGCTTTCCCAAGGTGCCATGCAAGCTTCTTACCACACTCCCACTTGTGTGTATACATATATGTTTGCGTATATTCATACGTATTACGTATGCATGTGTATATGTGTATGTATTTATGTACATATAAACTCATACATATATACAAATATAAACACACACCACACACACACACACACACACACCACACACACACACACACACACACACACACACACTATTGTAGATGTGAAAAAGGTCAAAAATAAAGAAGGCAGGAGTTCATAAACAGGAAGTTATGCTAGGAGATCCAAGTGCAAGACAAGCTCGAATATTTTGCGGATGTCAAGTGCTCGAATGCTATTCTGTTTTCATCAAATTCCTCGGGCGCAAGAGGGTTTCTCCATGCTGTTTGTGGTGGTAGTTGTTAACGACTGTCTCCACACCGCTTTTGAGAAATTGCATGTGAGAGCGACAATTTGGTTTCGGATAGTGACGTTGTCTTCCCTACAAACTGGACATGCTCTGGGGGTATTTTTGTAATTCTTTCAGTCATTTGAAAACTGTTGTAGATTCTGTTCTCTCTCACTTTCTATCATATGTCGTCATATGTTTTATATATAATTATTTTATCTAATCTATAACTTTGTAGTAACTCCTGAGAATGAAGAGGTGGTGATGGGTGGGGGGCAATTCTGAAAGATCAAACATTGAATGTATACGGGGCCTGATACGATCTCACGGGATCTCGAGAGCTTTATTTCTGGAGCACCGCCTTGAAGTGTTTTTGTCGAACAGTTCGACCTCACTATTTATTTTTAAGCTTAGTACTATTCACACGCTACATACCTTCCTCCCAAGCATTGCTGTAAACAGTGGAAGTGAGCCAGAACGTTAAAACTTAATGCGCATGCTCAGCAGGGTTCAAGGTCAATCTTTGCCCAGCAGCTTTACTCTGTGTGCTTTTAGCTTTGTTTCTATGCCAACAGTCTGGATACTTATTGATCAGACCTCGTGTGTGTCTATCGATCTATCTATCTATCTATCTATCTATCTATCTATCTATCTATCTATCTATCTATCTATCTATCTCTCTATCTATCTATCTATCTATCTATCTATCTATATATATATATATATATAGATATATATATATATATATAATATATATATATATATATATATATATATACATACATACATACACATACATATATATATAAATATATAAACGATGGGCTTCTTTCAGTTTCCTTCTACCAAATCCACTCACAAGGTTTTGGCCGACCCGAGGCTTTAGTAGAACAGACTTGCCCAAAGTACCATGCAGTGAGATTGAACCCGGGACCATGTAGTTGGGAAGCAAGCTACTTACCACACAGACACACCTACACCTATATCATAAGAATTTAGAAACTTCGAGAAAACGGGGAATAATCAGTTTTTAATTGTAGAACTCGAAGTTAATAAAGTTATAAATGATAGCGTGTAAATATTGGCTGCCTCTGACTTTTGTATCCAAAGAGGTTTGTAACCCAATATTTACAAGCTTTTATTTATAGCTTTATCTACTTCGAGTTCAAGTGTTAAAAATGAATTATATTGTAATGTGTTTCTGAAAAACCAGGGCAGACTACCAGAAGGGGTGAGTAAGTAAGTGAGTGAGTGAGTGAGTGAGTGAGTGAAGGAGTGAGTGAGAGAATGTGTGTGTGTGTGTGTGTGTGTGTGTGTGTGTGTGTGTGTGTGTGTGTGTGTGTGTGTGTGTGTGTGCTTTCTTCCTAACTATATTTCTCCATCAGCCGCCAAATTTTCTTTGCATTGTGCTGTGCTTGATGAATTTTATGATGTCGTTAAAGCAACGATGAACAAAAATGGGACCAACACAGCTACTGAAATCTATTCCTGGTTTCCAGAATATTCTGTAGATCACGACTCATTGGACTCTGCTTATCAGGAAATACTTAATCCAGGGCAGCAATTTTTGACGACGTCCAATGGTGAATGAATTCTTGGCTGCAGAATGTCATGGCCATCTCTGTCGTATGTTTTGCTGAAGTCAAAGAATTCAACATCAATATTTCAATCCTCTCCTTGGCGGTAAGCTGGTAGAATAGTTAGCATGCCAGGCAAAATGCTAGGCAGTATTTTGGCCGTCTTTACGTTCTGAGTTCAAATTACGCCGGGGTCGATTTTGCCTTTCATTCGTCCGAGGACGATAAAACGAGCACCAGTTGATCACTGGGGTCAAAGTGATCGATCTATCCTTTCTCCCAAAATTGCTGGCCTTGTATCAAAGCTTGAAAGCAATATTTTAGTCTTCTCCCAAAACATTTATCGTCAATGTAGAAGCTAGTTAATCAGTCTCTACAACACCAGAACATCACGCTAGCTTTGCTTTTAGCGATTGTTGCTCTCCAAGAGATCAGCTATTCTTGATTTCCCCCACTTCTCACTTTAATGATATGAAATTATATTAGCTCAGTTGTTAGTTTATCGAAAGCGACGTATCACCCTTTTTGAAAACTGCTAATAGACTAAAACAGAAAAAGTTTGTGTATGTTGCCTGCGTCTAGCGATTTTCTCTTGAGATTAGCTTGAGGTTATGCAAGTTGGTGTCGGCATTCCTTTATGATACATGCAAGGAATTTATCAGGACCTGCTGCTGAGTAGAGTTGAATTGTGACCATTGTCGTTATGAGGTGTGTACCGAAAGTTTTATCTTAGATGGCAAGCTGGGTGTTGTGTTTACTGATCCTGCTAAAGTTAATCTTCAGTTGACTCATGAAGGCGAATCATTGTTATTTTTGTTTCGTTGTAGTGAATTCTGGTTCCGAGAGCCATTTCTAGTGTGCCTAAAAGTTATGTCAGAAATGATATGCTTAGCAATGGCATTTATTGACACTACCTATGTTGGACTCCCATTTGAACACGAAGGTGAATCAGTATTATCTCACCACAACGGCACCAAAAGAATACACTAGTCTTTTGACATTGGTTTCCATGTGTCTCTTGAGCAATGAGCGAAGCAGCAGCCCTGTGTGTTGGTAAATGAGTAAATCTTGGTCTATCCTCGAAATAGTGTTCCTTATTGCGGTAAGAGAGGATAACTGTGACAATTATACTGTTAATTCAAATGGGCTACGAACACAGGTCAACCCCGTGAATCAGACCAAGCAACTTTCTGTGGTGGGGACGGTAGTGGTGGCGAAAGTTGTGGTGGTAGCTATCGTTTACACCATAACCTTATATTTGCTTGGCTTCAACTTTAAGTCCAGCATATAACTACTGACAGGGTCAACCAAGCAAACCGTTTACAGAAAAGCAATTTCTATTTTCCATCGACAACTACCACACTCAAAGTAAACAGCTGTGTGGGTTCAACAGAATATGGACGATATTCTATATCTGATACCGGCGTTTTTCTTGCTTTAAAGTTTTAAATGCTCTAAGCTTCCTTAAATGCTTCTGATTGTTGATGGTGTTTACGTTGTTCTTAAGACGATGATTTTTTATAAGGCGGCGAGCTGGCAGAATCGTTAGCACGCCGGGAGAAATGCTTCGTCTGTCTTTACGGTCTGAGTTCAAATTCCGCCACGATTGACTTTGCCTTTCATACTTTCGGAGTCGATAAATTAAGTACCGTTGTGTATTGGGATCGATTTAAGCGACTGCCCCCCACCGCCCAATTTAGGGCTTTGTACCTAGAGTAGAAAAGAATAATGATTTTTTATTAAGTTCGGGCGTTGTTACCGTTATGAATTGTGAATGGTGCTGCTACTGATAACTGTGATCATTAATTGTGTTTGTGTGTGTGTGTGTGTTTGTCTGTCTGTCTGTCTATCTGTCTGTCTCTCTGTCATACACACACACACATTTACACGGTAGAGTATAAAGCAAAAGATCTCAATGATACTTCAAAAATTTCATTTGTTTTACTCTACAGCTGTTTCCATGACTTACGTTAAAACATCATCTACTATATCATTATTGCATAATTATAACGAAAATCGTTAACTTGGTTGAAAGTGAGGAAATGCGTTCCCAATCATATTCAGCTAGATTAATTGATCATGCAATAATTATGGAGTAATTATATCAGTGAAAATTTTTTCACTCATATCAAGCATTCGTTTAAACCATTTTTATTTCTATGCAAGTTCATTACTAGTATGGATATTACATTGAAGTAATAACTTATAGGATAAATTAGGATTTAGCAACATGTTAACATGAATTCAAGGGATGTATTTTCTCAATGCATAAGCGCTAATTCAATAAGCGGTGCCAAAATGGCTGTCAAAACATCTCATGTTTTATAGCAGAGGCTGTGTGGTAAGTAGCTTGCTTACCAACCACATGTGTCCGGGTTCAGTTCCACTGCGTGGCACTTTGGACAAGTGTCTTCTACTATAGCCTCGGGCCGACAAAAGCCTTGTGAGTAGATTTGGTAGACGGAAACTGAAAGAAGCTCGTCATATATATATATATATATATATATATATATATATTAATAATAAATATTAGGGAATAAATCCAAATTTACAGGGAAAATCAGATTTAGGATTGAATCCAATTTATAGTATAATATTATATTATATTAAATTAGAGACAAAACCACTATTATGCAAATCAAACAAAGAAAGAC
>NC_043002.1:69905587-69910587 GCF_006345805.1 Octopus sinensis
ACATTTATGTGTTTGTGTCCCCTTCTATCGCTTGACAACCGATGTTGTTATGTTTACGCCCCCCATAAGCTAGCGGTTCAGCAAAATAGACCGATAGAATAAGTCCTGGGGTCGATTTGTCCAGCTAAAGGCGGTGCTCCCCCATGACCGCAATCAAATAATTGAAACAGGTTAAAGAAATTTCAATTGGCAAAATCGATTTACGAAAGAGAATGTTTATAAAGGAGCAAGTGAAAACGTTCAAGATATCCTTTGCCTTGACAATAATGACTTGTGGAAGAAGTGACTATTTAATTTGTCAGTTATATATACGTAAATTTATATGGAACGACAGACAATTACCTCTTCGTCACACACTTTTGGCTGTCAGATCTTTGAATATAGAATTACAGGTGGAAAAGAATTCATAGAATAAAATCGCAGTTTTGCTAGTCACAGGTATAAGTTATAATTTCGAGTGTGAAAAAGTCACAAATAATAAATATTTAAATATAGAGGTTGGCCCGAAAGTATGTTTAAAGTTATTCAGCTATCTCTTTCGCATTAACAGTTAAGATCTTAATTATAAAAAAAATAAATATGCAACAACACTGAACACCTTTTTGATCTCCATGTGTCTAACACACGTGGACATGCCTACAAAGTCAGAAAACAGCACAGCTACCATGACTTTCGGAAACATTTTTTCACGCTCAGAGTTGCTGAAGCATGGAATAAACTGCCTGCGTCAGTTGTTGACTGCCATGACACTGCATCCTTTAAGGCCCTCATGCTTTCCGAAATCCGCCGAAACTACACCTGATTATATATACACTTTAGATGAGTTGTAGTGCACCTGAGCACTGTACACAATTATTATTATTATTATTATTATTATTATTATTATTATTATTATTCTATGCTAATTTAGTTAATTTTGTTAAGCTCCTTTTTTAGTTGACAGTAAGAGACTACTTTAACCAAGCCTTTCCACAGCGTTGGTTTGGAAGACGGGGCAGCATCGAATGGCCACCACGTTCACCTGACCTGACACCAAAGGATTTCTTTTTTTAGGGTGTTGTAAAGAACAAGGTTTATGAAAACAGTAAATTCCAGAACAGTAAATAAATTAAAAGATTACATTTCTGACGCATTCATTGAAAGTGATAGAGATCGGAATTTGTCCCCTAATGTGTGTCAGGGTGTTCTGAAGAGGTTTGAAGAATGTTGCAATGTTGAAGGAGGATATTTTGAGCACCTGAGAGATTAAACTTTGTCTGTTTAAGATGTGCAATAAACAATATGATTGTAAGATAGAAATTTAAATGTAATGAAATAGTTTCAAAGAAATTTAAAGTGCCTACGTGATAACTGTAAACCTACTTTTGGGCCAACCTGTACGTAACGGCTCTTTTTGTAAGAGCCGATAACCAAGACGTTAATGTGACCGCATATAAAGTAACGCCTGAAGAGTTATTTCCCTTGCTCACACCCGTGTTAATCCATTTATATTCTTTTCTACTCTATGCACAAGGCCTGAAATTTTTTGAGGGTCGGGTGCCATTCGATTAGATCGACCTCAGTACGCAACTGGTACTTAATTTATCGACTCCAAAAGGACGAAAGGCGGAATTTGAACTCAGAACATAAAGACAGACGAAATACTGCTAAGTATTTCCCCCGGTGTGCTAGCGTTTCTGCCAACTCGCCGCCTTTAATCCATTTATATTATCGTGCCTTTGGTTTTAATGCATAAACCGCTACTTAAAATCACAAGAGCAACTTAATCTTAAGCGTCCACTATAAGTTTATATAACACTATTTACTTTATTGGTTCTTTATTTGTACATTAGTCAACAAGAAAGCGCTCGATCGATCTGAGAGAAAGAACAGCTAAATTTTACCAAAATTTAAGCGCTAAATATAAATGATATCTCAGATTACATTTGATAACACACTGTTAAATTCTCAACAATTCACACACACACACACACACACACACACAACTTTTACCATCTACTTGTTTCAAAAGGCTGCCACCGCCCTGAGGCATCGCCTTGAAGGGTTTATTCGAACAAATCGACCTCAACACTTATCTTTTAAAGTCTGATACATATTGTATTGTGCTCTTTTACCGCACCCGTAAGCTATGAGGACGGAAACAAACCTACACCGGTTGTCAACAGGTGATGGGAACAAGCGCAAACATGCATATTTATATTCAGCGAATTTTCATGAAGTTTCCATTGACCATATTCACTCGCAGGGCAGTGGTCAAGCCAGCCCTATAATAGTAAAAGACACTTATCCAAAGTGCCGCGCAGAGGGACTGAACCTGAAACTATGTGCTCGTAAAGCGGCCTTCTTAACCATGCCTGCGCCTATAACTGTGACTATAAATTTTACATACCTACGCTGAATTATTGAGAAACCTGCAGTTACTCTATCGAGATTACAAGTTCAGGTTTATACCTGTAATTATTGGGGCCCTGGAATACCAATCTTGAGAAATTAGGCTTCTCAAAACCAGAAAAGAGAAAGCTTATTCGATGACTACAAATCTAATCTATCACTGGCATTGTAAAAATCTGTAAAACTTTCCAATAGCTTATCATTTAAATATATATGAACATGTCTAGATATGTAGCTATATGCATGAGAATACACACATAAAGCAAAACATACAAATCTGCGAACATACATACACATACATACATACATACATACATACATACATACATACATACATACATACATACATACATACATACATACATACATACAAACGAAAATATCCTGTTGTTGATGTTGAAATTCCAATAAATGAGCCTTGAATATAGGTTAGAAACCGACTATTTCTTTATTGGCAAGAAATCTTGAAATAAACTGAACAATGGCACACACACACACACACACACACACACACACAACACACACACATACACACACACACACGTACGTATTTATGTATGTATGTATGTATGTATGTATGTATGTATGTATGACGGCAGAGTCGCCATGGTTGGATGCACTTTGTCAGAGTTTTGATAAATTAGATTTGATCTAGGACTAGACGGACACAATAAAATATATCCTTATACAAACTTATCGTTAAATACACTCTACAATATTCTTGTACAATGTTCTAAATGCTTAGCGGTATTTCGTCTGTCTTTATGTTCTAAGTTCAAATTCCGCCGAGGTCGACTTTGCCTTTCATCCTTTCGGGTTCGATAAATTAAGTACCAGTTTTGAATGGGTTCGATCTAATCGACTGGCCCCCACCCCCAAAATTTCGAGCCTTGTGTCTAGAGTAAAAAAGAATCTAAAAAAAAAAATAGAAGCCGGTGAGTTGGCGGAATGCTTAGCGGTATTTTGTCTGTTTTTATGTTCTGAGTTCAAATTCCGCCATGGTCGACTTTTCCTTTCATCCTTTCGGGGTCGATAAATTAAGTACTGGTTGCGTACTGAGGTCGATGAAATCGACTGCATCCACCCACCAAAATAAAATTTCGGGCCTTGCGCTTAGAATAGAAAAGAATATTAAACACAACAGTTATGGACACCGCTTCTCCTCCTCTAACTATATTATTAAAAATGAAGCCATCGTAGAATTTTTGGTACTCGGAATTTAACTAAATGTGTGCTGCAGACGACATCTATATGTTGTTCATGACATGGAAAGTATTTACTCAAAATTGATCTTTCATTGCGCATAATTTTCAGTATTTGTATTCAGTTTTCTAAAGGAATTCTACAACTACAGAACACTTAACTTATCTTCAGATTGATGTCTTTAATAAGTTCGAAGCCTGAAACTTAGATTCTCATGTAATTTTTTTACTTACTGATTTTTGAAAGTTCAAGATAAAACAAAAATTTTGACATTGAAGTTGAAGTGTAAGTCGGAAATTGTAAAATAAATTTGGAAGTTGAATAAAATTTGATATAAAATATAAACCATTCATAAATTTTCCGTTAGAAAGTTTTTCCAAAAATTTTATCAAGATCGGAGTTGGAATTTCAATTCGATTTTTTTCTATGAAAATATGTCTTTCAAAAATAAATTTCCAAATGATGAATGGATAATTGGATCACATTACCCTGCTGGTATTATTGGTATATAATAACTATGTGGTTAAAATATCATTACAGGACAAAATCACATTCATCAACAAACCTTCTTATGACAGTATCAGCTTCATAAATACTGCGTTGTGCAGTATGAAAGTATTAAAGTGTCACGATACACTGGTGATCAAATCATTGCGTTAGAATGTATATGGGAAAGCAAATTATCGTGTCACAGGGAACAGAATATTATCTCATAGTTTCGTAAGAAACTGATCTTTGTGCACAAATATATTAGTTAACCGATAACTGTGCAGCGGTATCAGACTGGTAAACTTAACATTATGTTGTATTATCAACCTGATGATCAGAATATTTTGCTACAAAATCTGTCTGGTAAACAGATTATTGTACGAAGAAAACACTCAGGGAAACATAACATTGTGGAGTAGAATAATCTCGGTGCAACAATGCCAGATTAGTAAAATATTATTGTCCGTCCGTATTCTGTTGAAATAATAATTGTGACAGTATCACCCTGATAAACAAAACATTAAGTCTCGTTTTCAGAATATAAATGATTTTTGTGTCACCATATTATTGGAGAAAGATCATTTTGTCGTCCTAAAATATTAGGTTGGTAAACAGAACAATGTGTGGAGGCACACAATGGTTAGAGCAGCGGATTCGCGATCGAGGGATCGCGGGTTCGAATCTCAGACCCGGCGATGTGTGTGTTTATGAGTGAAATACCTAAGCTCCACGCGGCTCCGGCAGAAGGTAATGGCGAGCTTCTGCTGACTCTCTCGCCACAACTTCCTTTCACTCTTTCCTCCTGCATCTTGCAGCTCATCTGCGACGGACCGGCGTCCCGTCCAGGTGGGAAACCTATACGCCAAGGAAACCGGGAAACCTGCCCTTATGAGCCAGGCGTGGCTTGAGAAGGAACA